>NC_081297.1:73972409-74275439 GCF_030435805.1 Mustela lutreola | reverse complement strand
TTCTTCCAAGCTTTGCAAAAGGTCTTCCCTCTACCAGGGCTTTTAATCTCAACCCCTCTGGTCTTTACCTGCACCAACACCTTGTCCCATTGATTATTTCTTCTACACTTTCCAACCTCTCCTAGAATATACCATAGAAAATGTGTAGGCTCAAGCCTTTCCCTTATTGAAAAAACTTGATAAGCTGTCCTCCTGCTACTCCATACTTGTCCTCCATACTGGTTCATGTGGGTCACTCAGTAAAAAGAGGCCAAGTAGAAAACAGTATTCCATTTCTTTGCCACCACAGAGAGTCATTTGGACTAACAGTCACTCAGGCTTCCAGAAGCTAGATAAAATTTCCTACCACATTTTTAAAAAGATTTTTATTTATTTATTTGATAGACAGAGATTACAAGTAGGCAGAGAGGCAGGCAGAGAGAGAGAGGGAAGCAGGTGCTTCGCTGAGCAGAGAGCTCAATGCGGGTCTCAATCCCAGGACCCTGAGATCATGACCCAAGCTGAAGGCAGAGGCCTAACCTACACTGAGCCACCCAGGCACCCCCTCCTACCACATACTTGGACTGAAATTCTTTCCATCATATAGACTATCTTATGGCAAAATTCTCCCAAATGTAACAATATTTCTAACTTCAACTTGACATTTAGAAGGTAACACAAAACTTTAAATATCCTGGGGAATCTGCTAATTGACCTTTTACAGAGAGCATGTATCATAGCTGTGGCTCTAACAAATGGCATGAAAATGAGTAACATCTAGAAATGGCTATTCTTTATTCATGATTTACTGTTAAGACTTTCTTGAACATGACCTGATGAATTTATGTCACGTTTTATACATATAAAGGTTGAGAACTTAAATATAGTGGCACTAGATCAATGCTCATAAGGATATTCTAAGCACAGATGAAAACATTTTTGTGTGAAAGCAAATTGCCAAATTAGGCCCCATTTATCTTCTCTCACACTGTGACCTGGGGTGAGTTCTAAATTCTGGACCTTCAAGTTTTCTATTTCAAGAGCACATGATCTCTAAGCAACTACCCAGGTGCAAGGTTCTACATGAAGGGGGGAAAAAAAAGGAAGAAAGAAAAAGAAATACATATATGCTAACTCTTAATTCTCACAAGCTTCAACAGTTTAAAACATATTACAATGCTGTGACATCTCACAAATATTTACTCTTGCATGCTGATTTCAAGGGCAGAAATTATAAGTGTGTTCTACTTTAAGAAACTAAATTTATAAAAGAAATGGATTAAAACGGTCTTTACAAAAGGATTGCTGAATGAAACAAAATGAGGATACCTCCCTATTGATAAAAAATATTTTAAATTTCAGACAAATCAGTATGTAGTACAGTTGATGGAGATAGCCCTCCTCCTGTGTGTGTACGTAACTCTAGTGTTCTTTATTGACTGGTTTGCAAAACTGCCTGGGAGGCCTATCCCAAGGAAGAAGACCATGTTTATTAACTGTTATCTGTGGCACCCCATTACAGGCTGGTTCCTTAAAATATGTTTATGGAATGAATCAAAGCATGGCAGCTCCATAAACCAAGGTATTACTGTAGGTTCATTAGCCTGTTCTGCCCATTTACAGAAAGTAATTTTGGTGGGTATGTGGGTTGAAGTGAATATCTGAGTCATTTTTTGAATGCAACAGAAAGGTCAATCTGATTGCCAGAGGGTTCCTTAATCTGAGCTCAGTTTTTAAATTGTGAGAGGCTACCATGGACAATTTGCACACACTCAGTCTACAACCCAAATGAAACTGGTTAATAATTTTGATAGCTCACTTTCAGAAACACCAGCTAGAAGGGCTACGTTCCTTGAAGCCTGAAGAAAAGAAAGCCACAGTAAGAGAGGGCCCTCTTTTAAATCTCATCCTGTGAAATCTCTTAGCAACAGGACATTATGATATTTAGAGAGAATTTGTGGTAAATATGTGTACCTAGAATTCATGCTATTGTTTATGACTGTGGATATTTTCACTTGGGGATGATGTTGCTCTTCTAGAAATTGCTAGGGAAAGTGAATGCAGAGCATACTAGACACTAACAGAGGGGAAAATATAAAGCCTAAGTAATCATTACAATTAGAACCAAACGGTTCATTTCTTGCTAGTTGAAGGGAAGGAAGATTTAAGTTTCCAATCTCTGACCTTTCTAGAAAGGGAGAAAAAGAGTGTTCACGTACTTAGAAAACTGGTCCTGAAACTTGAAAATGTTTCCAATTAAAGTAAAAAAGAGCAGAATAAGAGGCAGCTTTGTGTCTAAGGGGGAGAAGGGACAGTCTATTTTCATTTAATCAATTGTTTACATGTTTCACATGGTGCCAGAGACTTAACCGAAGGTGCCCTCTTCTCTCTCCTCAGCAAATCTTTAAAAAATTGATTTGGGTTAATTTAGAACATTTTTAGTTTCTGTTCTGTGAAGTGGAGTGTAAACTCAGCCCTCTAGAAAATGGTCCATTTGTTTTTAAGTATGTGTCATTAAACCCAATGAGATGGAGCATTAGGAACAGTGTCTGGTCTGAAAATGCCTCTCTCTGGCAGGCAGCTGGCAGACAATCCGCGGTGGCAAAGGCGGCCGGGAGGGTGAGCTGCCGGCTCAGGCCCACTTCCATCCTCTGCGAGGAACCGTGTTCACACGCTCGTTCCTCACGCATGAATTTCGCACCCCACTTTGTGCAATAATGTCACTCCATGTCCTGTGATAGCTACTCTAAACTTCCCCCCCCACCCCCTCCTCACTAACTGTCCTGCTGCTTTCAGCAGGTGACTTGGAACCAAATCAGCCAGAGCCCATCCCTCGGGGGCTGGGAGTGGGTGGTTTGTGAGGACAACAGCCGGCCTTGTGTAGCCCTCTGCAGGACTGGGTCTCTCAGTGAGTACTACAAACAGAACTCAGGGACACCTGCCTTCTTTCTTGGCCAGCGTGTAGATGTCAGGTAACCCCTCTCCCTTATCTGGACTGTGTAAGTAGGGAACTTGCGAGAATTTTTTAAAAAAAGATTTTACTTATTTATTTGACACAGAAAGCCACAGCGAGAATGGGAACACAAGCAGGGGGAGTGGGAGAGGCAGAAACAGTCTTCCTGAGGAGCAGGGAGCCCAATGTGGGGCTCTATCCCAGGGGCTCTATCCCAGGACCCCAGGATCATGACCTGAGCCCATGGCAAACGCTTAATGACTGAGCCACCCAGGTGCCTGGAACTTGTGAGAATTTAAAAAAACAAAATTCTGGGACAGTTTAAGTAATTGCTTGGAAATTATTTTAAAAATCTGGAGAGCTACTGGCACTGACTTCATGAAGTGAGTCGTGCCTCACCACTCCAGGGAAGCTGCTCTGCAGTTGCCAGGGGTGGTCTCATTGTTAACTCTGGGCACTTTTCTAATCTCAATGTATTGTCTGTCATACACTTTCCTACAATGTTTCCCTTGTTCCTGGCACTTCCCTACCCCTTAACACTACTCCCTTTAGGTTTCTTCCTTTCCTCAGACTGCTGCTTCCTAGTCTTCTCCTTCTCCTCTTGAGCATTTCTGCTTTGCTTCTGTTCTTGGCAGTGCTCCTTCACTCTGTATATTTTGCTGGCAAGCATCACCCTTATGTGACCTTTACTATCACCAACATGCCATGACCTGTTTCTCCAGTTTGCTTCCCTTCCCTAAGTGCCAGGCCTGTACTTCCAACTGCCCAATTTTCTGGATGTTTCATAAGTACCTCAAACTCAACACCCATAGACCTCAGTCATTGGGTTTCCTGTCAAACCTACTTTTCTTTTGTGTTTCACAACTTAAAACCCCAAGTGTGATCCAGAACGCCCACACTTAAATAGCCATAAGTCCCTCAAGTCTGTCCCCAAAGTGTGTGTAGTTCCTCTGTGCCCCTTCCTTACCACCTCTCATCCCCGTGCTTCCAACTGTCTTCTAACATGTCCTCCTGCCCCCAGACAAGGTCCCCTCCATCATCTCTACTGCCTTAAATCTCACCTGATCAGATCTCTCTCCTATTTACACCCTGCAGTAGTGTCCCGCTGTCTGTGTGATGAAGATCAAATTCCTTACTATGGCACAATCCACCCCTCTTATTGTGGCAATCTTTTCTTGCTCTTTCTCCCCAGGTGCTTTGGGCTCTAGCCCATCCGTATGAACTGCAGGAGTCGGGGGGAGGACATGTTCTTAGGCTTTTCCCTATTGTTTTCTCTGTCTGGACTATTACTTTCCACCTTTATTTTCCCACACTTTTCCTTCAAGACTCACATTTGGCATCACCTCCTCTGTAAAAATTCTGGACCCTAGCAAAATTAGGTATGTCACTATGCTGTCAGAGGCTCACAAAAGTCTATGATAAGTCTATGATATGTTCTCCCTCTCTTCCTGCACTGTGACCTTCTCAAGGGAGAGAAATTTGTCTTGCACATCTTTTATTCCTCGTGATTAACATTTTCCCTGACAGACAAGTATTCAAGAGATATCTGCTGAGTAAGTAAAGTGAAGAATGAATGTCACTTACACTGACAACAGATTTACTAGTTCTCTCTGCAGTTCTGTTACACAGGTTACAACTTGCTCCCTCTATGTTGGTCCATGAGATCACAGGATCAAGGTTTGAAACAAGCTGTGAACTTTTCCTTACAATTAATTCATGGCTCTTTGATCAAATCCATACACAAATGGATTATGGACCATAATTTTATCTCCAGATACCTGGAATGTAGTCCAATTTCTCATCTCTTCCCCTTAGAAAGTGAGGCTAAGAATACAATGGATTCCTGAATTGGATGCAAAAGATTCACAGCAGTAAGGCTGGCAGACTAAAACCAATCATGAGCTCTTGGTCTTTGGTATACTATTAAGGGGGGGTGAATTTAACCTATTTCTCAGAGCAGGTCTCTTTCCTTCCATTCCTTCTGTTGCTTTTTAACATTTACTGGCACTTTAGGTTCTAATTTCTTGTAACTGTCTAATTTGTTATGAATTCTTGGACTAGTTCTCCCATTCTATCTCAGAAAATTTCACAATAAACTCTCTAAAGGGGAGGTAAAGAGAGCTCTGTCAAGCCTGTCTCTTCCAACAGGGCTAAGTATTTCCTATTATACTACATGAACCTTTGGTTAATAGTTTCCTATTATAACTACATGAAGTTGAGAGACAAATCTCAACTTGAACTCTGCAAATACAAAATGGAACGTATGTGCATATGTTTGTATATGTTCATGTGTGTATTTAGGTAAATAAATGTGTATATTACATAAACAAACATATCCATTTATATGCAATTTTTTCAGGTAATAAATTGAGAGTAAGTACACAGTTTTATCTGTTACTTTAACATCTTTGCCATTTGAAAACACTTTTATATGAGCCTATTTTATGTCTTTGTGGCTGTATTTGTATAAATACTGATGTGTCCCTAAAAAGTTCTATAACATACACTCCTGTTATGCATTTCCCTAGGCACACCTAAGTGATAGGAGCTGCTGATTTCTGCATAGTGCTCCTAGCACTACCTCTTTTATTTATTGAGAACTTGCTGATATTTCAAGGCATAGCGTGGGTAGAGAGATCCTCATGAATGTCACAATTGGATCACAGTGACAACTATAAGAACATTACACTGAGGGATACTTTCTTTGATTAGCATTGTGCTATTTTTAAATATAATGGTAAATTCTTAATAGTGAGCACCTCATAAATATCTTTCCATTCACAGAAACCATAATCATAAATATTGCCTCTTCTGAAACTTTTTGAAATTAGAAAATAAAAGTTTAAAAGCAAGTCAGGTTATCCCTTTCAGAAGACATAACATTCTTTGATTTGTCTTTCTGCTGCTTCATTACAGGTGTATAGAAATGCAACAGATTTTTCTACACTGATTTGTATCCTGCTACTCAAAGCAATCTACATATTCAAAGAAAGCCCTATCAAAATACTACCAGCATTTTTCACATACCTAGAACAAAAAATCCTTAAATTTGTATGGAACCACAAAAGACCCCAAATAGCCAAAGCAATCTTAGAAAGGTAAAGGAAAGCTGGAAGCATCACTATTCCAGACGTCAAGCTCTATTACACAGCTGTCATCACCAAGACAGTATGGTACTGGCACAAAAACAGACACAGAGATCAATGGAATAGAATAAAAAACCCAGAAATGGACCCTCAAGTGTATGGTCAACTAATTTGTGATGATGTAGGAAAGAATATCCAGTGTAAAAAAGACAGTCTCTTCAATAATAGTGTTGGGAAAACTGGACAGCAACATGCAAAAGAACAAAACTGGACCACTTTCTTACACTGCATACAAAAATAAATTCCAAAATGGATGAGGTACCTAAATGTGAGACAGTAAACCATCAAAATCCTAGAAAAGAACACAGGTAGCAACCTCTCCAACACTGGCCTTACCAACTTCTTAACAGATAAGTCTCCAGAGGCAAGGGAAAAAAAGTAAAAATGAACTGCTGGGACTTTGTTAAGATAAAAATATTCTGCACAGCAAAGGAAGCAATCAACAAAACTAAAAGGCAACCACTGGAATGGGAGAAGCTATTTGCTAATAACATATCTGATAAAGGGTTAGTTTCTAAAATCTATAAAGACTTTATCAAACTCAACACCCAAAAAACTAATAATCCAATTAAGAAATGGGCAAAACACATGAACAGACACTTTTCTGAAGAATACATCCAGATAGCTAACAGACACATGAAATGATGCTCAACATCACTCATCATCAGAGAAATACAAATTAAAACCACCATAGATACCACCTCACACCTGTCAGAATGGCTAAAATTAACAACACAGGAAATGACAGATGTTGGTGAGGATGTGGAGAAAGGGGAATCCTCTTGAATTGTTGGTGAGAATGCAAACTTGTGCAGCCACAGTGGAACACAGTATGGAGGTTCCTCAGAAAGTTAAACATAGGACTATCCCACAATCCAGCAATTGCACTGGATACAAAAATACAGATTCTAAGGGGGACATGCACCGTGATGTTTATAGCAGCATTATCAACAATAGTTAAACTACGGAGACAAATGTCCACTGACAGAGGAATGCATAAAGAAGATGTGGTATATGTGTGTGACACACACAGTATATATAATGTAATATTACTCAGCTATCAAAAAGAACAAAATCTTGCCATTTGAAACAATGTGGATGGAGCCAGAGGGTATTATGCTATGTGAAATAAGTCACTCAGAGAAAGACAAATACCATATGATTTCCTCATATGTGGAATTTAAGAAACAAAGCAAACGAGCAGAAGAAAACAAGAGAGAGAAAGAGAAACCAAGAAACAAACTCTTAACTACAGAGAACTCATGGTTATCATAGGGGAGGCAGGGTGGGGGGATTGAAAAAGGTGATGGGGATTAAGAGTACATTTACTGTGATGAGCACTGAATAATGTATAGAATTGTTGTATCACTACACTGTACACTTGAAACTAATATAACACTGTATATTAACAATACTGGAATTAAAAAAAATAAAATTAATTTTAAAAAGAAAAGAGTGTATATTCTGTAGATTTTAGATGAAATGTTCTCTATCTATCTATTAAGTCAGTCTGGTATAACCTGTTGTTTAAAGTCAGTGTTTCCTTATTAATTTTCTGTCTGGATAATCTATCCATTGATGTAAGTGGGATATTAAAGCCCCCTAATATTAGTGTATTATTATCAATTTCTCCTTTTATATCTGCTAATTATTTATGTTATCTATTTAGGTGCTCCTATGTTAGGTGCATAATGACAAATATTGTATCTTCTTAGATTAATCCTTTTATTACTATGTACTGCCCTTCATTTTTCTTATAGTCCTTGTTTTAAAGTCTGTTTTGTTTAATACGAGTATTGATACTTCAGTTTCTTTCCATTTCCACATGCATGGGATATTCTTTTTTCAGCCCTTCACTTTCAGTCTGTGTCTTAAGATCTGAACTGAGTCTCTCACAGGCGACATATAAATGTATGTTGTTTTGGGGTTGTTCTTTCTTTTGTTTTGTTTTTTAAATCCATTCAGCCACTCTATGTCTTCTGACTGGAGCATTTAGTCCAATTTACATTTAAAATAAATTGTTGACAGGTATGTACTTACTGCCATTTTGTTGTTTTCTGGTTGTTTTTTGTTATTCTTCTTTGTTCCTTTCCTTGTTCCTTGCTCTCTATCTCTGTGGGTTTTGTTGTTGTTGTTGTTTTTAATTGTTATGTTTGGACTCTTCTCTCTTCACTTTTTGTATATCTAGTGTAGGTTTATCTTTGTTGTTACCATGAGATTAATACACACACACACACACACACACACACCAATCTATTTTAAGCGGATAGTTGTGCAACTTCAAATGCGCTCTAAAAGCACTAACTCGATCTCAGGGTCGTAAGTTCAAGACCCACAATGGGTGCGGAGTCTACTTTAAAAAGTAAAATAAAAGCACTACACTTCTACCCTCCCCCACCACATTTTATGTTTTTGATGTCATATTTTAGATCTTTTATTTTGTGTATCAATTATTTATTGGAGTTACAGCTGATTTTATTATTTTTGTCTTTTAATCTTAATTCTAGCTTTTTAAGTGACTAATCCACTGCTTTCACTATATATTGGCCTTTATCAGTGAGACTCCTCTTTCATACATTTTCTTATTTCTAGTTATGTCCTTTTCTCTTCCTCTTAAAGAAAATGCTTTAACATTTCCTGGAAGGCTGGTTTAGTGGTGATAAACTCCTTTAGATTTTACTTGTCTGAAAAATTCTCTTCTTCAATTCTGAATGATAACCTTGTTGGTAGAATATTCTTGGTTTTGAGTTTTTTCCTTTCAGTACTTTAAATATATCCTGCTACTTACTCTGGCCTACAAAGTTCCTGCTGAAATCTCAGCTGATAGCATATAGCATTTTCCCTGTATGTGACTATTTTTCTTTTTCACCCATTAATATTCTCTAACTTTTGCCATTTTAATTATAATGTTTTTGGTGTGAATCTCTTTGGGTTCACCTTATTTGGGACTCTCTGGAATTCCTGAACCTGGATGTCTGTTTCCTTCTCAGTTTAGGTTCAGCCATTATTTCTTCATATAAATTTTCTGCCCCTTTCTCTTCTCCTTCAGGGACTCCTATAATATGAATGCTACTGTGCTTGATGTTGTCCCAGAAGTCCTTTAATCTATCCTACTTTTTAAATTTTTTTTTTGTGTGTGTGTGTGTGGTGTTTTGAATGGGTAATTTCCATTGTTCTGTCTTCCAGATCCCTGATCCATTCTTCTATATCATCTTAACTGCTATTGATTCCCTCTAGTGTATTTTTCATTTATTTTATTCTTCAGCTTTGATTGGTTCTTATATTTTCTAATACTTTATTGAAATTGTCACTTTGCTTTTTCAACGTTTGGTAAGCATCTTTGTGACTAGTACTTTGAACTCTTTGTCAGGTATATTACTTATTTCCATTTCATTACAGTTTTTCCCCTCCCCTGGGGTTTTACCTTGTTCTTTTGTTTGAACACATTCCTGTTTCCTCATTTTCTTTGACTTTCTATGTTTCTATGAGGGAGAACAGTTCCTCTTCCAGTCTTGGAAAATGTCTGGTGTAGTAGTGTCCTCTGTGTAGACTATATGTAGTCTGGCAGCTTTGGCAGGCTGACTGGAGCTCAAATGAGCAAGAGCTGGGTATCCTGGGAGATGTCATGTTGGGAATGCCTTGATGACAAGGGGAACCAGAGGGGGGTAGGGTATCCTGGAATACACTGCACCAGAGATGCCTTGATGGGATAGCTGGGACTGCAGTAGGTAGGGTGGGTCCTGAAGTATGCCATCTGGGGCCACCTTGGTGGGATGGCTGGATCAAGTGAAGACCAGGGGGCATGCCAAAGTATACCATAAAATGACTGCCTTGGCGGGATTATGAGCTGGTATGGGGCTCTGGACCCTTTTCCTGCAAACTCTTCAAGGTGGAAGGGAAATATAAAAAACAGCTCTCACCAGCACCTGCAACCCAGGAGAAAGTTCCAGCACTTCCCCATCCATGTGGTGAATGCCTTATGGTTACTACATAGATTTTCTTCACTTATAGTCTAAGAACCTTTAAACCATTATTTTTCATATTTGTTTTTTGCTGTGCTCCAAGGCAGGTTAAGTGTGCACATGGGCCATTTAGTAATAGTCCTCCCTGTTACAGTTTGTAGTGTTGGCGTAGAGTTCCTGTTGTTACTGTGTCTTCATCTCTCCTTAATTTCTTATATGGTCCCTCTACCATTTTTTGTGCAGAAGCTGTTCAATCAGCCCTGAGTTCTTCAGAAGGAATTGTTCTACATGTAGTTGTAGATTTGGTGTGTCCATAGAGGAGGGGAGTTCAAGGTCTTCCTATCCTACCATCTTGGACTGACTTCCAACAATGCTGGTTTTTCTTTTTCTTTTTCTTTTTTTTAAAAGATTTTATTTATATAATTGCCAGAGAGAGAGATCACAAGTAAGCAGAGAGGCAGGCCGAGAGAGAGAGGGAAACAGGCTCCCTGCCAAGCACAGAGCCCAATGTGGGGCTTGATCTCAGGACCCTGAGATCATGACCTGAGCCGAAGGCAGAGGCTTAACCCACTGAGCCACCCAGGCGCCCCATGGTTTTTCATATACAATTTAAAAAATTCAGGACTTTTAAAATCAAAAAGAAAAATTAAACCAACATACCTGACAAATAGCTACAAATCATTTCTAGATTACATGTTTAGAAAAGGAAATCAATTTTTATTCTGAATGAACTTTTATTAAGTATCACAAAATGAAATTGCAGTATATAGTATCTGCATTCTTTGTGAATGCATGATAAAACTGACTTTAATTTTTTTTTACAAACACAGAAAAATAGGTTGTTTTATACTGAGCACTTAGTTTTTTGTTGTTGTTGTTTTTTAATCTATCTGTGGAAACACTTTTTAAAACTTTATCTCTTTTGGGGACACATTTTTGTTCATTTGTTTGCTTTGATAATTGATGGTTCAACGTTTAAATACTGCCTGACTTATCTTCTTTTTACACCAAGATACAAACATGGTAACTAAGTTTGTTTTATATTTTTCATCAACTATTGCAACACCTGGCACTATGCTTATCATACTGTCAGTACCATACAGGGACAACAAAATCAAAAGGATAAATATATTTTGGCTTATACGGATTTGCTTATCAGTTCTTCCATGGTTGTTTGGGAGCACCTTTTTATTTTATAGGAAATGATATGTTTGAATGTCAAGGACAATATGAGTTTTGCAAACAATCAGCTTCCGGAGCCCTAGAATGATGTCTGAGTTGAAAGCTGTGCTGTGTGACAGAGAAGAAATGAGATAGCCCGAAGTCATCTCCCTGGATATCATCATGTGTTCTGATGTCTGCAACTCCATTTAGGGTAGAGCCTGTCACACTGACAGAATTTCACAAAATTATAAAGAATGGAAGTGTGATGTAACCCACAGTTGTCAGTAAAGTGATGTTGGGGGTAAGGGGTAAAAATACTAATATCAGCACACAATGATTCTTATTAAGAAAAATATTCAGGTTCTCTTGTGTAATTCATCTCCATAACTAGATGAAGAAACAAGGAAAAGAACAGCTTTCAGGGTCTTCATTTTCTTATCTGAGTGTACAGATACAGTCAATTTGCTAAAGGGTATTTCTTTGTAAGTGTATCTCATCTATATTTCCTTCTCAATTACTTTTTCCATATTCATCTATTTGTATAAAAGGAGCTTAAAAACAATGAAACACCCAAACAGACAAAATAAAAACTACAATTTAAGTTGGTTCGGAGATATTTAAAACTTGGTAGTTCAGATTATTCTTCTGCTCTAAGGGAGTCCAAGGTGGTAAATTGTTTTGACCTTAAAAAATTATTCACTTTCCAAAGTGAACTTTCTAGAATGTTTCTGGGCAGAAACATTCCACTGCTTAATTGGTAAATTTCAGATTAAAGAAAGTAATGGTGAAAAGCTGTGTTCTTAAAGCCCAGTTCTAGTAGACATTAAGCCATATGATCTTCTAACATTCACTAAATTCTTTAAGCCTCAGTGTCATTGAGAAATGACAAATAATAATAGCATCTGCCTCCATTTTGCAAAAGATAGAAAAGAGATTCCATGTAAAGCTCTTAGCACAGTGGTCAGCACAATGACAACTACATAGTAAACAGTAGCTGCCATGACTATTGCTTTTGGATATTTTTTCAATATTTTATTTATTTGACAGAGATCACAAGTAGGCAGAGAGGCAGGCAGAGAGAGAGAGAGAGGAGGAAACAGGCTCCCTGCTGAGCAGAGAGCCCGATGCGGAACTCGATCCCAAGACCCTGGGATCATGACCTGAGCTGTGGCAGAGGCTTTAACCCACTGAGCCACCCAGGCGCCCCTCTAATCACTCATTTTGAACAAACATTTCACTGGCTATTTCACTGGCTTATGAGGCCAAAGAAATAAAACAAATGAGAGATTTTAATTTACTTTCTCTCTTGCAAAGGTGGAGTTAAATTACTGAAGAGGGCCATATTTCTTGACACTTGCAAAGTTGACCTTAAGATTTCTAATCATTATAAAGAGAACTAAACCACGAAAATGGATGGAGTCCTATTTGGTTAATTAACTCACCCTTTATGCTGTCAAACAGAACTACTCATACATATGATGTCTCTCTCTACTGCTATATCAAAAACTGCTAGTAGTCTATCCCTATATCCACTCTTTGTTTCCTCCTTTGTAAGAGAATCTGATTTTTAAAAAAGATTTGATCTATTTATTTCAAAGTGAGAGAGAAATAAGAGTAGGAACACAAGCAGGGGCAGTGGCAGAGGGAGAAACAGGCTTCCTGCTGAGCAGGGAGCCCAGTGTGGGGCTCGATCCCGGGACACTGGAATCAGGACCTGAGCCGAAGGCAGACACTTAACAACTGAGCCACCCAGGTGCCCCAAGAATCTGATTCTTAACTGGGAACACTGTGGTCTCCCTTCCTCTTCCAACTATTGAATAAAAGAATACATTTCCCAGCCTCCATTACAAATAGAGATGGCCAGGGACTAATTCTGGCCTGTGAGAAATACTATGTAGGACTTTCATGAAGATTTCAAAGGGAGCTGATTCAGCTGGAAAGCATTATTCCATCTACATTTTCTCCTTCTGGCCTACTTCAGACATGATGGTGGAGCTCCTGCAGCCATCCTAAACCATCCTTGTGAACTTGTGAAGAATACTTTTATAGGTAAAGCGAAAAGACAGGAATCTGGATCCCTGATGATACTAGATCTAGCACATTTTCTCCAAACTCCCTACATTTGAATATATTTTACACAAGAGTGAAAGA
Organism: Mustela lutreola; assembly: GCF_030435805.1. Classification (NCBI taxonomy): domain Eukaryota; kingdom Metazoa; phylum Chordata; class Mammalia; order Carnivora; family Mustelidae; genus Mustela; species Mustela lutreola. Next base: position 74,262,084 of record NC_081297.1, on the reverse strand, counting down.
AACTTCTCTCTTGTTTAAGCCAGTTATTTTGGGTTCTTCTGTTTTTATATATAGCCAAATACAATTCCCAATGTTACAAGAGTATTTTTTCAGTGCTTAAATGTAAATTTTTACTCACTTCTAAATATATTCTGAAATATCAGCTTCTGCTCAAGCACCAACATCTCTTAAACACGTGAAACCTGAGTATGAATTCAAAGTGTAAATGAAAGCCAACCTAAGATATTGCCAACTCCTGACAAGGGGCTTTGTATCCTTAAGAGCTGGCTTAATAACTGGTAACTGGTTAGTGTTCAGTAATATAGGCCAAATGAAAGCAAAGTGTGGGGAAGAATGTGCGTGTGTGCATATGACTGCAAATTGGTAATGTTGATTTCCCCCGGCTCCTCAATTAATGTCTAATGCTGAGTAGGGCATTTAGGAAGCAAGCTGATTCTTTCCAAGCTCCTCAAACGTTACAAAGGGTGACCTAAACAGTCTCAGAGTTGATGCCTCACTCCGTTAATCTCACCTACCTAAGAATGGCTGGGCACGGCACTTACATGTGAGGTTTGAACTTGGTAATGATGATGATGGTGAGGGCTCTAGCTTGTCAAGGTTATTTTTCTTTGCGATTCTGTTTTTTTGAGGTGTTCGTGACTATCTGTCTTACCTCAGCACTTCTCTGATTGAGGTGGCAAATTGTTCCTTTGTGACTCTTCCTTACAGGGTAAACGAGCAGTTGAGCTTCTTTTTTTAGTGCTTCAATTTCTGTTGCTCCAATTTCTCTCTGACAGGATAATTACTAAGTTTGTCTCTCTTGGAGTTTCAGAGTCATGTTTATTTGAGTTTCATTTATGGGTAAATTTCTTAGCTTTTTCTCATATACATTCAATTTGTTGCTTTCTGTCTTTTAAGACTTTAATCTTCAAAGATCTTGTAGATTTTAAACTCCTTTTGGAATTATATCGCCATTCCCTTCTTTTTGTCTTCCCGGATAGATTTCAAGGCTCTGTTGATTTTTGGGAGAAAACGGTCTCTCAGAGGAGTATTTTTTTCTTCTCTTTTTATTATTAGCATATATGATTTTACTTTACTCTTGCAGTTTAAAATCTTTAGATACCTGTGTCTTTCCATAACTTCCTCGATAACTCAGTTCAAACTGAGTTTATCAGAACAAAACAGATGAGTGCTGAAAGCCAAAGGCAGGCATCTAATCAAATGAAAAGGAAGGATGTTATCAGTATATATCCAGGCTTGAAGAACAGTTGTAGGGTACTACAAAGAATTCGTTTCAGAACCTTCAATTTGCTGAGATAGGCATAAGATTGACAGAAAAATCTCTTACTGTATTTCCAGATCAGTTTATGTACTTAGTGTAGTTTCAAAGGAAAACACTACAGTCATGCACACATCAGGTCTCACTATTCAGATCAGTAAACAGTTGCATGGTCTTTTTAAAAAATATATTTAATTTATTTATTTAAGAGAGAAAGAGAGATAGCAACAGAGAGCACAAGCTGGGGAGGAGAGGGAGAACCAGGCTCCCGGCTTGACATGGGGCTTGATCCCAGGACCCTGGGAATATGACCTGAGCTGAAGGCAGATGGTTAACTGACTGAGCCACCCCAGAGCCCCAGTGCAAGATTATTTTTAAGAAAGGAAGCAAAGTGTGAGAGAAAAAAGAGAAGAAACAATTTCTGCTTTCAAGTTACAAATTTCTAGTTGGGAATGCAAGTCATAAAAACTGGGCAATTTCACTATTTAACAAGTAACATTCCAGTCACCAAGACCTGACATCTCTCATCCCTCCATTTTAGATCTTAATTTAGACTCTCAAAGATTTGTTCTTTTGCCATTTCTACTTTGTTGCCAGGAAAATCTTTGTAAAATACAAGTTTGATAATAACATTCTTACTAATGTAGCTTTACGTATTTTTCTTTTTTTACAAAAAGATTTTTATTTATTTATTTTAGAGAGAGCAAGTGGGAGGGGCAGATGGGGAGAGAGTCTCTAGCAGACTCCATGCTGAGCCTGGAGCCCAACATGGGGCTCAATTCCATGACCCATGAGATCACGACCTGAGTTGAAACCAAAAGTCAGACGCTAAGCTGGCTGTGTCTCCCAAGTGCCCTGCATGTAGTTTTTTTTTTTTTTTTTTTTTTTTTTTTTCATGTGGGAGTTCAAAATCTTTATTTCTGGTACATATGACTTCTTATAATTTAAGTTCCCAACAGGCTTGTCAGGTATATTTCCCACCACCTCCTACTTTTGTTTAGAGTCCAAAGAGGTGAAGGATCTATATGCAAGGAACTACAAAACACTCATGAAAGGAACTAAGGAAGACACAAAAAGATGGAAAAATATTCCATATTAATGGATCAGAAGGATAAACACTGTTAAAATGTCTGTGCTGCCCAGAGCAATCTATACTTTCAATACCATTCCGATCAAAATATCATCAGCATTTTTCAAAGTGCTGGAACAAACAATCCTAAAATTTGTCTGGAACCAGGAAAGACCCTGAATTGCCACGGAAATGTTGAAAAAGAAAAAGCAAAGCTGGGGCATCACATTGCCTGATTTCAAGCTTTATTACAAAGCTGTGATCATCAAGATGGCATGGTACTGGCACAAAAAGAGACACATAGACCAGTGGAATGGAGCAGAGAGCCCAGATATGGACCCTCAACTCTACGGTCAAATAATCTTCGACAAAGCAAGAAAAAACATCCAGTGGAAAAAAGACAGCCTCTTCAATAAATGGTGCTGGGAAAACTGGACAGCTAAGTACAGAAGAATGAAACTCGACCATTCTCTTACACCACACACAAAGATAAACTCAAAATGGATGAAAGACCTCAATGTGAGACAGGAATCCATCAAAATCCTAGAGAAGAACATAAGTAGTAATCTCTTCGACCTCAGCCACAGCAACTTCTTTCAAGACAAGTCTCCAAAGGAAAGGGAAACAAAAGCGAAAATGAACTTTTGGGATTTTGTCAAGATAAAAAGCTTATGCACAACAAAGGAGTCAACAAAACAAAGAGGCGACCCACAGAATGGGAGAAGATACTAACAAATTACACTACCGAGAGAAGGCCGATATCCACGATTTATAAAGAACTTCTCAAACTCAACACCCAAAAACCAGATAATCGATTCAAAAAATGAGAAGACATGAACACACTTCTCCAATGAAGATATACAAATGCTTAACAGACACATGAAGAAATGTTCATCATCATTAGTCATCAGGGAAATTCAAATCAAAACCACATTGGGATACCACCTTATACCAGTCAGAATGGCAAAAATTAACAAGGCAAGGAACAAAAATGTTAGAAAGGATGTGGAGAAAGGGGAACCCTCTTACACTGTTGGTGGGAATGCAAGTTGGTGCAGCCACTTTGGAAAACAGTGTGGAGATTCCTCAGGAAATAAAAAAATACATCTACCCTATGACCTGCAATTGTACTACTGGGTATTTACCCCAAAGACACAGATGCAGTGAAAAGAAGGGCCATATGTATCCCTATGTTCATAGCAGCAATGGCCACAATAGTCAAACTGTGGAAAGAGCCAAGATGCCCTTCAGCAGACAAATGGATAAAGAAAATGTGATCCATATATACAATGGAATACTACTCAGCCATCAGAAACGATGAATACCCAACTTTTGCATCAACATGGATAAAACTGGAGAAGATGATGCTGAGTGAAATAAGTCAAGCAGAGAAAGTCAAGTATCACAGAGTTTCACTTACTTGTGAAACATAAGGAATAACATGGAGGACATCAGGAGAAGGAAAGGAAAATTGAATTGGGGGAAGTTGGAGGGGGAGATGAACCATGAGAGACTGTGGACTCTGAGAAACAAACTAAGGGTTTTAGAGGGGAGGGGGTTGGGGGGATGGGTGAGCCTGGTGGAGGTATTAAGGAGGGCATGTATTACATGGAACATTGGACATTATATGTAAACAATGAATCTTGGAACACTACATCAAAACTAATGATGTATGGTGAGTAATATAACACAATTAAAAAAAAGAGCAATAAAGAAATAATGTTAATATGTGATAGGACAAATTCCTATATTTTACTGTTCTTCCAAATTGTCTTAATGGTTTTTGTATATGGTGGCAGATAACATTGTAGATATTGATCTGTAGTCTTCCTTTCTTTAAACATACTAATTTTACCGTCTTTTTTTTTTTTTAAGATTTTATTTATTTATTTGATAGACAGAGATCACAAGTAGGCAGAGAGGCAGGCAGAGAGGAGGAAGCAGGCTCCCTGCTGAGCAGAGAGCCCAATGTGGGGCTCGATCTCAGGACCCTGGGATCATGACCCCAGCCGAAGGCAGAGGCTTTAATCCACTGAGCCACCCAGGTGCCCCTTACAATCTTTTTTATATTGCTTCACAAAATTGATTTCATTTATAATAAATACATGTTTTTAATGATCAAAAAATGAGCAGTGGATTTTTAGAGACTTTATTAATCCACCAACAAGCTGGTCCTAATGTACAAGATCATTTCAAAAAAATTTGTTTTAAGATGAAATTGCCACAGAACTGACATAATCACCAATACTAAGGCCAAAGAGTAGCAGGTTTCTACAAAAATGGTAACTATGCAATATAGATGCATAAGGAGAAATACAGCTACTCTAGATGTATCAAGCAAAAAGCAGGGGAATGAAAAACAGATCTGTATCATCAGCTATTTAATAATACGGAATATTCAAGTCACGCTGAGCTTTGAGTTTATCACTGCAAATTAAGTACTCCCACACAGTTGACGGTAAATTTTCAGGGCTTACCTTCTAGAAGTGACGGAATTATCTATTTTACTAGGTTGAGAATCAAAAAGAATGTATATTCTTTACTCTTGTGTTAAAATATAGATTATAGGGTTGCTGGGGGGAGGGGGTTTGGGAGAAGGGGGTGGTATTATGGACATTGGGGAGGGTATGTGCTTTGGTGAGTGCTGTGAAGTGTGTAAACCTGGTGATTCACAGACCTGTACCCCTGGGGATAAAAATATATGTTTATAAAAAATAAAAAATTATATTAAAAAATATATATAGATTATAGACAATTGTGTAAAAGTACCTTTCTCTTCTACAAACCCCAGATTTCCATGAGGGTAGGAACAATGTGTCAATATATCCTTTGCCTCTGTCATCTCAAAACAACAGAGTATTGAAGATGTTACAGAATCTGTTTTCAATTACAAGGGATGATATGCTTTATAAAGGACTACAACACAGGTGTGTGGTTTTGGGTGTGTTAAGATGCATAAGGTTGTTACTAATGATTCTAATACTACTTGTTACAAATTTTGTATAAAATAGGGGTGCCTGGGTGGCTCAGTCATTAAGAGTCTACCTTTGCTCAAGTCATGATCCCAGGGTCCTGGGATCAAGTGCCACATCAGGCTCCTAGCTCAGCAGGAAGCCTACTTCTCCTGCCCCTCCCCTTCCTGTGTTCTCTCTCTCTTGCTCTGTTTCTCTGTGTCAAATAAATAAATGAAATAAAAATTTTTTTTTCTTTTTATAAAATAAGTAGTTTGGTAAGTCATAGTGACTTCATCAGATATTCATTTACATGGGTTAGTTTATTTCAGGAGAAGTAATATTCCCTTGGGAAGAAATAATCATAAATCAGTTTCTGGAACTGTTCTGGAATATTCTGGTCAAATTTCCCTTTATGGGCCGAAAGCTTTGCTAACACGGCAGTACAGTGATTATAATCAATTGCTCCAGAGTAAGACAAAATTCACATGTACTTCCTACAGTGCAACAAAAGAACTTAAAATGCTATACAGTTCCTGTGAGAAATTTGTGTCAAGAAGTTATTATCCTGCTCTATGTTTCAGTGTTGCTTTAGAGAAATAAGGGGATTGAAAAAGGGGTCATGGAATGACCCTCAAAGAAGATAAGAGACCTATGGCTGACCACCACCACTGTCAATCACTTTCTAGTAGGAGGTAATAAAAAGCATCAGACTATCTCGCCCACCTGAAGCAAATGCTAGTTGTATGCACAAATAATTGAGCTGAATTAAAGGCAACTGCCTCTATGTCTCCAGAACTAGACATACTTTTGGGAAAATAAAATCTCCCTTCCCCAGAAAAAGGCTGAACAAGTATGGGGGATATCTAAATGCTGTCTGGCATTCTTTTGGAAAGAGAACAGTGTTTATGGTATATGGTCCCTAAGACTGGTTTCTTGGTCAGGGTCCCCAAATTTCTAACCTCTTTCTTTTTCAAAAGAATAAGAAGCAAGTTTAGGAGAATGGAGTCCTCTCTAATTGTGATAAGGTCCTAAGGCAGGGATTTATAAACAAACCTACTCCTTAACACTTCTAAGCTGGGCATCATTTTCTTCCCATTAAGGATTCTCCCACAAGTCAGTAAGGGCTTCACTGGGGCCATGAGATCTCGGTATTTATTAAGGTGCCTCTTATTTGCTAGGATCAGGGCTGCTGAAAAGGTGAAGTGATTGGCAGTGATATTAAAGAGTTTTGATGCTAGTTCAATTAAATGGTACCCTTAGTGAGGACAAAACTCAATTAGGTTGTCTCTGGTTTTGACAATTCTCATCACCTGATGCTCATTTACAGGGAAAACTTACTATTTAAGTAAGTTCCACCTGGCACTAAATGGGCAGAACTTAGAACCCCTCCCTTTACTTCTCAGACAATGGGTACCTAACAGTGTCTTTAGAATACTCATAAATTTGGGTAGTACTGACCCATATTCAAGAGGCCATTAGTTTGACTAAAGAGGGTGATGGAGAGAACAAGGTGGCTCTGTAATTTACCAGTTCCATCACTCTCAGCAAGCTAAGTAAATCCTCTGAGCCTGACTTTCTTACCCATAAAATTAAATAATGATAGCAACTGCCCTTAGGGAAACATAAGGGTGATACACGATTATATTAAAAAAGAATGACACCTGCACATAGTAAGAATTAAAAGAAACTATTATTATTTTAAAATAAAAAGCACGTCTGCAATTCTGGTTCATCTATCTTCCTAGGCATATCACCTGGGTTCACTTAGCCCGAACTGAGTATCCACAGATTTGAATGACCTAAACACAGTTTCTTTCCCTCTAACCTATCTACTCCCAATCATATGTCCAAAGACATCTTTGACCTCAAACTCACCATCATGCAATTAACTTCAGACTCCTGTTCTTTCTTTCTGGAGGTCTCTGCCCTTTCCTCTCAGTAAGTCCCCTAAAATTTAAGCAGAAAACTCTTTCTAAAGCTCAAATTTGATCGTGTCATTTCCTTGCCCTATGCTGTTGAATGCTTTTCATCTACTATACATTTTGACTTACATAAAGCCCTGACCTCCCTTCCACCTCATCTCATGACTGGTGTCCCTTTCTCCAACATTATCAAACTTTAGAATTCCTTGTAGAGCTTATCTGTTTGACACACGCCCCAGGGGCTGTCTCCACTTTCACTGGTCTGAGAAACTCTTACCCTGGAAGAATTAGATCAAGCTCACTCCTATGTGAGGACTTAAATACAGGGCCTATTCACTCAGATGAGAAAAAAGTTACACCTCTAATTCACTAGGCTTTTACTAAAACTTAGCATTTCCTTCAGTCATGAAGGTAGGCAACAAACTACTGACAAAAGAAATCACAGATGTGTTCGTAACCCATGACGGTAGTTGCAGAAAGCTCCAAAACCATTGACCTTCACGGTGGTCTTGAAACTGCTTATCCATGCAGCTAGATCTATTACTCAGTGTTAGTGACCAACTCTATACACATTATGATAGAAGAGGTTTATGTAACAAACATTTGGCAGCCATATTTCAATATAATGGATTCCCCTTGTATTCATATAATTTATTTTATGCAGCTGAAGACACGCCTCTCAGAAGGCATCTAGAATAATGTTAAGGTTGTGAACCCTCCTGTGTGAGGCCTTCTGGGATGGCCGCAGGAGAAGTGAGTTATGCCGGGGCCTTCTCGGAGGTATCTGTCAGCCTTGCTCACACTGCTTTGTAGTCATTTATTTGCATCTTCCTCCCTCCTATCTGTGAATGTGGCGTACGGCTTCCTCTTTTCCCTTTAATCTCAGTATCCGCCGACCTACTGTCACTCTCAAAAATATTTACTGAACAACGAACCGACTACAAAAGCACATAAATATTTTTCCTAAAGTGCTGTATTCTTTGATGTGCTAACCTGTGTAGATATCATACAGCTGGATATCTGCTTCTAAAGCCAGGCTGTTCCAGATACGTGATTTCATTTTTCCAGTCTGCTAATTTATTCACCACATAACCTGGATGTTACAGTCCAAGAGGCATGGGTCATAGTATCTTGTTTTGCTATTTGCTTATTAATACGAGGAAAACATTCTCTTGTTACTACCAAGCAGCAACCTGAAAAAGTCACCGAAGCATTTCGTGCACAGCGTGTGACTTGCTGCGTGCCCAGAGACCTTCCCACCTCAACCACCTAAACTGCCGAGCCCGTTAGCAGGCCTACAAAATGAATCACTCGGTATGCTGGAGACAGGACTAGAGGTGAAGGCCAAGCACTTTGAAGAAACCAAGGCTTGGAAGCTTCCTACATTGACAACTATTTATAGCAACAAAGTGTCACCAAATTTTTTAGCAAATATACCAACTTCCAGGACTACAAAATTGTACTAAAATCTTCTCTTCCATCAGCACATCACCTGCCTTCTCTCAATTCTAGCTAGCCAGCCCACCTCAACCAACCACCTACCCAACCACATTTACTAAAGAGAGTCTTTTAACTACATTGCTATGTTTTGTATTAAAAAAAAAAAAAAAAAAAATTTTTTTTTTTTTTTTAAAGGACGGTCCACACCAATAGGTAGGGCAAACATAGTAGGGGCTGTGTAATGTACTTTTTTTTTCCTTTTTCCTTTTTTTTTTTTTTTTTAATTATTTGACAGTCAGAGATCACAAGTAGGCAGAGAGGCAGGCAGAGAAAGGGAGGGGGAAGCAGGCTCCCTGCTGAGCAGAGAGCCCGATGCGGGGCTCGATCCCAGGACCCTGAGATCATGACCTGAACTGAAGGCAGAGGCCCAACCCACTGAGCCACGCAGGTGCCCCTGTGTAATGTACTTTTACATTGTGATATAAATGCTTCAATTTAAAAAACCAGAATATGTCTAAGTGTTAATACCTGAACTGTTTTCATCACTTGTTTGAAATCGTAATTTATGAGAAGATGATCTTATTTATTTAAACTTAGAGAATAGTTAAGTTGTTTAGAAATTCCCTTTAGGGGTGCCTGAGTGGCTCCATTGGCTAAGTGTCTGCTTTAGGCTCAGGTCATGATCCCAGAGTCCTGGGATCGAGCCCCATGTCGGGGACCCTCCTCAGCAGAGTTGGCTTCTCCCTCTCCCTCTGTTCTTCCCTACTGCTCCTGCTCTCTCTCTCTCTCTCAGATGAATAAATGAAGTCTTAAAAAAAAAAAAGAATTCCATTTAGTACTCATTTTATTTGTAGTTTCTTTGGCCTTTATTGTAAGGAAACACCCCAGTGGTTATGACTGCACTTGATTGCTGACACAGTACTGGACAGTGAATTCTTTTTGTTTATCGGAACAAAGCAGGGATGATATTCTAAAGTGGGTTGGCTTGAAATGTGCAAAGAACTCCTCCAGGTTGATTTTATTTATTCATTACAATGACCAGAGCTCTTGAAAGAGACAAAAGGTCCTCATGGATTATGACAGAGATGTGTTTTTCCCTTTGCCTTTTTGTGTTACTTCAAAACTAAGTAAACAAATTCCTAAGAGTTTTTCTCAAAGTCTTCTGAGGTCCAAAAGTAATGAAACTGGTATCTCAAATAAGAACATAAATGACAGCAAATACTAAGTACTCTTCTTACTATGTGACTCCTATCTTTAATTGGAAAGCCAGAGAAAGGGTCTGCAGGCTTAGAACCCTGGAAGAGTGTTTCCAAGAAGTAGAAGACAGTGAAGTTTTCGACCCCAGGGCTCCTCTCACCTGAGTACGATTCTAACCCTGCCGAAGCATCTGTCCCCATATGTCATTCACTAGACCACCCAGCCCTGTCACACCCTTCTAAACTATTGAGTCTCTGTGTCTCCATAGCCAATGTCCATGTTGCATTACTTCCTGCCTAGGTTCCTGAGTTCTCGTACCGTATCTCCCTCTAGCACCCTTTGTTGTCCCTCTATCACTTCTCTACTCTGCAGCCAGAGTGATATTTTATATTTTTAAATTGTATCTTTTTTTCAGAGTCATCTTTTAAGAACACAAATCTGATGATGTCATTTCATCTCATCACCCTTCAAAGGCTCCTCAGTAATCTAAAAGATGATGATTATGAGGTCCTGGCATGGTCTGTCACCCAGTTTATCTCTGTGGCATTCTCCTGCTTGCCCACTATGACCCAGCCTCACTCGCACACTCCTTGAAGAAGCCAGGCTCCCTGTGTAGGGCCTGTCAATAGGATGTGTCTTACACCTGGGATGTTCTATCCCTACTCTGCACAGCTAAACTAGAGTCGTCCTTTTTGCCTTTATGGCTTCCCAAGAAGCACTTCTTGACAATGGAAAACACAAGTTTAAATAGGGGATCCTGGGGCACGTGGGTGGCTCAGTGGGTTAAGCCTCTGCCTTCAGCTCAGGTCATGATCCAAGGGTCCTGGGATTAAGCCCCGTATCAGGCTCTCTGCTCAGTGGGGAGCCTGTTTCCCATTCTCTCTCTCTGCCTACTTGTGATCTCTGTCAAATAAATAAATAAATAAAAATCTTTAAATAGGGGATCCTGCTATTGTGGGGGTTTTTGCAGGTCCTTGGCCGAATGCCAAGGCATGAAGATAAAAAGGTCATGAAAGAAAAGAACTGAAAATGTCCCATAAATGGCCAACTTCCTCCAAGAATCTCTTCTACAATTCTCTCATCCAGGCATCAAACTCAGGGCTGGGTATTTAAATGCTAGCAAAAGACATGCATAACTATTTGGAGATAAGGGTACATGATGATGTCGGACGGGCTTTTTGTTTCAACTCTCATTTTCCCTTTGTATACATTTATCTTCACCTGAAGTAGGTCTATTTTCCTCTGTAACCTCATGCATATTTACAAATTTACAGAAAACCTCCTACATATGTTACAGATATGTAACACATTTTCCTCTATAACCTCAAAGCATATTAGCCTATACAACCAGGTCAAAAAAATTAAAATAAGTTAATTTTAATGGAAATAACTAGACAGAAGACTAAATCTGACAGAAATGGAAAGTTGTAGTTCATAGTATAATACTATACTCACCATCAAGTTGCTAAGAATTACTGGATACAAAACACGTCATCACCAGGATGCCAAATACTAGAAAAAAAAAATTAGGGCCTAACAGAGTTTCTAAGTTTTATAACTGAATCTAACAGTTTTATAGGGTCATGCCAACAATGTTTGGCAAAAGGACATGCCACACATTATAGTGTCATGCCAACAAGGGTGGCAAAAGGACACAGAAAGTACAGTGATTGCAAAAATACTTTTACTGTAACTAAACTTTGAGGAGCTAATTAGTTAGACATCTACAGTTTCTCAGAACTTGTGTTATCACCATAGGGAGGTCTATAATGAAGCAACGGTTTGAACATTTCAATGTTTGTAAACTTCATCTGGAGGAAAACACAAAAATATTACTCAACAGATAAAGAACTACACTGATTATTTTTGTATTCTTGCTTTAACAACATTCCAGGGAAAAAAGAAGAAGGAATGAAAGGAAGCTGGCAGTTAAAAAAAAAAAGGAAGCATTATGGTATGTGGTTCTTAATAGAGGCTATACTGGAACTACCCGAGGGAGTATTTCGAACATACCCTCCACTGTTCTGCTAAGGCAGATTCATGGGAATGAGGGATGGGGTGGCTTTAAATGCTTCCTTAGATGACTCTAAGTAAGACTCTCAATGGAGAAATTTTAACAGGAAAAATAAAAATGAATTAGAGACACAGTCCCTTTTGTCAATTCCTACTAAAATATAGTAATTGCCTCACCCAATAATGGCATTTCATTTTCATGATCTCTTCTGCCTGGCTGCTCATAATTAATCAGTTACTTATTTTTAATCCCCATTGATTTTTCTCTCCTGAATATATTTAGAATGTGTCTACCTGTTTACTTTCGATTTTACCACCACAGTCCAGGCAATTATCTCTCTCAAGGAAAACTCTAATAACCAGACTGCTTACATTAGCATCTGCCCTCTGTGCATCCCACGCCCAGAGAAACACTTTAGACGAGAAAATCTGGTCGAGCCACTACCCTACTTAAAACTTCTCAATGGGTTCATGTTGTAGACTGAAGATCAGAATTTTTCACGTGACCTCTGAGGTCCTGCATGAATCTGGCTCCGCCCACCTTACCAGTGTTTTCTTAGGCTTCGTTAATTGCAGTAGCATCCTTTCAGTTCCTTGCACTTGCCAAGTTCCCTGTGCCTTGCAAGGCCTTCATAACTGCTGTTTCTTCTGCCTGGCATGCTCCTCTCTTCCTTTCAGAGTTCTGTTCAAATATCCAGTGCTCAGGGTAATCTTCTCTGACAGACTACCCATCATCCCAAGCTCATCTCCTATTATAACCTATCTTTGTATTATTATTTTTTTTAAGATTTATTTATTTGAGAGAGAGAGAAAAAATGAAAGGGACAGCATGAGAGGAGAGAGGTCAGTGGGAGAAGCAAACACGCCGCTGAGCAGGCAGTCGGATGTGGGACTCCATCCCAGGACTCCAGGATCATGACCTGAGCCGAAGGCAGTCGCTTAACCAACTGAGCCACCCAGGTGCCCCCTATTATAAGCCTTCTTAAGTATAACAATAGCTGCAATATTTACTGAATGCTTATTATGTGCGAGGCACTGTTTTCTTATATTAATTTATCCTTAACCATAATCCTATAAGTAGGTGTTCCATAAATATTTCCAACTACATGCATGAACACATGAATGAAGGAATGAGATGAGATTAAAACCCTGAAATTTCACATATATTTTAGGAAGTATCTGCCTACTTTGAAGTGTTTTATGATAGTGATTTGCATATACTGAGATCACATTCAAAATTAATAAAATGTCAAAAATCTGAGGGAAGTGTTACTTAGGAAAGGTACGAATCTTCAAAGCTCTGAAAGCTCTCATAAGAAACCACATTTAATCGAACAAAGAATACTTGACTATAATTGGAATGAATCCATATGCATCACTACAGTCTATAGATTTCTACAAATGGAAGTGCTGAGTCAGTGGGCACAGGCATTTAACTCTTACTAGGCAGAAATGTACTCCTTCCAAAATGAAGAGAAATTTACAATCTCATCAACAGTATACAACATTTTAAAGATAGATATTAAGTCAATTTCCCTTTTATTTTTTTATTTTTTTTTTTTAAAGATTTTATTTATTATTTATTTGACAGAGAGAGAGAAATCACAAGTAGGCAGAGAGTCAGGCAGAGAGAGAGAGAGAGAAGCAGGCTCCCACTGAGCAAAGAGCCCGATGCGGGGCTCGATCCCAGGACACTGAGATCATGACCTGAGCCGAAGGCAGTGGCTTAATCCACTGAGCCACCCAGGCGCCCTCAATTTCCCTTTTAAGTCTGTTTTATTTGCTCAATTTTCCTATATGGATCATTCCATGAGGAAAGCACAGTATCTACATTTACAGCCTAAACATTACTCATCCTATGGTGTATTGCAAACATGACTTTCATGTTTATCTTAGAGAAAGGGGAAAGTGTATACATAATTTTAACAAAAACAAGAAGACAATCAGAGACTAGAACAAAATCAGTATGGGGAATGCAGGCCTTTTATAAAATCACTCAGAATATATGTACATACTACCAAATTCCCACAAGGCCTAACGCGTTACTCTGAAAGAAGGCACAAAATGTAGAACTGTTTCTCATATTCACTGACTCCCAAAGGACATGTAAAATTTGGTTCTGATTCAAAAGCTGCTGCCCATTTTTGTGATGAGAATGAAATTCTGCTCTACCAATTCTCCTCCTCCACTATACTCTAGTACTGAAATATTAGGTAGATGACAACCTCAAAGGATCAGAAGGATTAATAGGTTGATAATCACAAATTGCTATGCAAGCTCTACTAGGGCAATAAATATTTTTATTTAAATTTTAAAAGTTGATGTCAAGAAAACCACTTTATTATGCCAATCATTCAAAAGTTTGTCATTCTTTTACTGTATCAGAAGTTCATAAAACTTCTTTCATACTCTGGCTAACTTTCTGCTTTTAGGTGCTCTGACCATGTGTGTATCGATCTTATTCTGAATCTAAATTACTCCATCTAAACCAGGTATCATGTATTAGAGTTGCTCAAACAACTTTAATTTTTTAAAAAAGATTTTATTTTATTTATTTATTTGTCAGAGACAGAGAGAATGAGCACAAGCAGGGGGAGTGGCAGGCAAAGCAGGCAGAGGGAGATCCCAGGACCCTGGGATCATGACCTGAGCTGAAGGCAGACACTTGACCGACTGAGCCACCCTGGTGCCCCAACAACAGTAACATTTTAAGTAATCTGTCAGGAGTAACTATGTTAAAAACATTGTACTTAAAATATCTATGAAGAAAAACCAAAAGGAGAGCATGGAGAATTCTGGTAATGGCTCTATCACCTAGCAGCTGATGTGGGATATTCATAGAAAGTATATGCGACTATATCTAGTAATAGTCTATTCTAAAGCTAACTTCTTTCATCAAGACATCTTTAAGTCTTCTTCAGAACCAGATGAAGACTTAAAAATTTAGTAGACCAATATAGAAGTAAATTTATTAGTAAGAGAAAGAAGGAGTATAACCATTTACTTCTAAAGGAAAGTGGATATCAGAATTTGGGACCCGAAAGGCATAATAATATATATCCTTTCATTGCTATAAATGAGAAACCACCATAAATACAATAACCACTCAATATGAAGTTCCAAGTGGAATCTAGTGTATCAATGTGTTGTTTTATTTTTTTATTTTTTAAAGATTTTATTTATTTATTTGACAGAGAGATTACAAGTAGGCAGAGAGGCAGGCAGAGAGAGAGAGGAGGAAGCAGGCTCCCTGCTGAGCAGAGAGCCCGATGCGGGGCTCGATCCCAGGACCCTGAGATCATGACCTGAGCCGAAGGCAGCGGCTTAACCCACTGAGCCACCCAGGTGCCCCCAATGTGTTGTTTTAATTTCATATAGGAGTATATGACTAAAAGTTGATATATTAATAAATCATTTACCAATTTACTTGAGACTTGTGTCCATCTAGTTGAGGCTGAAGGACTACCATTTTTTGTTTTTAATACTAAGTCTTGGGGCACCTGGGTGGCTTAGTTAGGTAAGTGTCTGACTTTTGATTTCAACTCAATTCATGATCTCAGGGTCATGAGATTAAGCCCTTGTGATGGGCTCCACACTGGGTGATTGGAGCCTGCTTAAGATTCTCTCTCTCCCTCTGCCCCTTCCAGACCCCTGCATGTGCGTGTGCTTGCTCACTCTAAAGCAAGCAAGCAAGCAAGCAAGCTAGGTTTGTTCTATCCATGTATTTTAAAGGGGCTGGTAGTCTTTTAAACCACTAAAATGAAATTATAACCTTTGAAACTCTGCTGCCAGATACATTAATTGGTCTGTTCATTCAATCTGTAAGTGATTCATTTGTGCATTCTTTAGTCCATCTGACTGTCCATCTATCCACTTCTCCAACCATCTAATCACACAGTGTATATACCATCAGACTTGAGTTCCTACACCTGTAACTGGCATCAGAATGTATTTCACTCTCCTCCACCATCTCTTTCCACTCTTTAATGCTCTAGAAGAACCCCAGCAGTGAAAGAAAACTTCCTTTTCGGCTTTCATGAATGAAAGGATACTTGCAGAACTCTGGGAAGACTGTTAGAATATGAAGATGATAATCTCCTCTGTCAGACACATATATCATGGAAAGGTTTAATTACTGATTGAAGTTACTTATTTTACCTGGAATGTAGATGCCACTGAGTCATACACATATGATCTAAAAGAGTTTCACAGTACTCCTGCTTCAATTCCATATTGATCCCAACTTTGAATTTCCAGAAACATGTCAATTTTGTGTCTAATACTCTTCCTTAAGCACTTTTATCCTCGTGTCTTTGCACATGCTGTTCCTCCTCTTGGTGGTTCCTTCCACCACCTTTCCCATCATCTTATCTTCCTTCATAAACAAGCGCCTACTCATCTCTCAAATTTTAGAAAATTTAAAAGCAAACAAAAAAGTCACCAGAGTTTGGTGAAGGCAGGGGACCATTACGAAATCTCACCTGTATCTTGTGCAAGTACTGTTCTGTCCAGATGGAACGACTGGTTTAAAAGTGATGCGTGGGGAAACCTGTGCAGACAGCAGAAATCCCAGAGCAAGAACAAGGAGCGCCACAGTGGTACCTAAAAAAATAAAAATAAAAAAATAAATAGAATTAAAAAGAAGTTTTACATCAGAGAAGAGATGGCAACATTCTTTCAAAGCAGACTGGGTCTGGCAAGACATAGCTCTGAAAAAAATACCATTATCTTCATCGAATTATTAAAAAAAAAGTGTTCCTAATATATATATGTACAGATTATTAGAAAAACTTCACTAGCACATTCACTGCCGAACACGACAAGAATGAAATTTAAAACAAATATATTTGCTAGCCAAACAGGAGACTGGTAATGATTTTCATAAAAAATAAATAAACAAAATATAAACAAAAAAACAAAAAACAAAAAAATCCCACCCCACAAAAAAATAGAGACACCTGGGTGGCTCAGTAGGTTAAGCATTTGTCTTCAGCTCAGTTCATAATAAGCCCAGGAAGCCTGCTTCTCCCTCTGCCCGGCACTCCCCCTGCTTGTGCTTGCTCTCTCTCTGACAAATAAATAAAATCTTAAACAAAAAACAAAACAAAACAAACAAACAAAAAACCAAAATATCTTGGCTTGCTGACAGTCTCACAATCAACTCATGCAACTAGCATGACTGACAGCCCAAGATGTCAGAAGTATGAAAGGCGACAGACTCACACCAAGTGTTGCTCACGTTGCCAAGAAAATTGTTCTAAAGGCATTGTTTAGTGCAGTAAATCAGTAAACTGAAAACAAACTGAACATTTCAAAAGCAGCTGACAGAACATTTCTTATTAAAGGGGAGTAGCACTTTCCTCATGACTTGAAGGTGCCAGAAAGGATCTAGCACATGTATTCACTTCCTGCTGGTGTCTGGAAGTAGAATCTTTCAATTACAGGAATAGTGATTAAGTACATCATTTAAAAGGCTCACTTTTGAGTTCCTAAGAGACATCCTGACAGTAAAAAAGAAAGTTTTCCAGTTTCTGACTACTGTTCCAGCCATTGAGGATACACAAAAAGAGTCATAGGAAGAAAGAAAAAAGAAAATAGGATTGTAGTAATTTATACAATTAATTTGAATGGGGCAATGTGTTTAAAACAGGGAATTTAGGGATGCCTGGGTGGCTCAGTAGGTTAAGCACCTGCCTTTGGCTCAGGTCATGATCTCAGGGTCCTGGGATCGAGTCCTGCACTGGGCTCCCTGCTCAATGCCTGCCCCTCCCCCTGCTTGTGCTCACTCTCTCTGACAAATAAATAAAATCTTTTCTTAAAAAAAAAAATAAAATAGGGAATTTAGGGAGGGCATTTACACAGTAGCAAAGTTTTTACTTATTAAACTGAGAGGTAAATTTAAGATATGACTAAAAATATTATTAAATGAATGGGTAAAAGAAGAACTTTGGGAAGCACTGTGGAAGTGCAGTGGGATTATATAATGGCTGAGGTGTATGTGTTTAAGATACAGGGGATGTGCCCAGTTAAACGCTGTGGTTAAGTTCCAATTCTGCAATTTCTTGACTTCTGTGATCTTGGATAAAGCACGGGACCTTCCCAAAGTTCAATTTTGTCTTCCATAAAATGGGAGTGAAAATATTCACCCTGTAGAACTGCAGTGAATTTTTTATTTTTTAAAAGATTTTATTTATTTATTTGACAGAGAGAGAGTAAGAGAGAACAAGTGGGGGAAGCAGCAGAGGGAGAAGAAGGGAAGCAGGCTCCCTGATGAGCAGGAAGCCTGATGCCATGTGGGGCTTGATCCCAGAACCCCGGGATCGTGACTGAGCCGAAGGCAGATGCTTAATGATTGAGCCACTCAGGTGCCCTTGAATTTTAAATATCCTCATGTATTTGAAGGATTTTGGTAATGCTATGAAATGCTATTGTACTATCATGGTCATAAGAAGCAGCAGCATACTTTCCAAAATTGTAGAAAAAGGTCGAAAGAAGGGGAGGCCTGAGGGGAGATAAGAAGTCTATTTTTGCCATAATGGGTCAAAAAAGCCATGAACCTAAAATTACAGCTTACTGGCTTTCAACTCAAACTAGGAATAGTGTGAAGCATTTCTATTCTGAAAGATTATCAGAGCCCTGAAGCGGGAAACTGAAAAAAGTTCTTTTAGAAAGAGAGGAGATTATGAAAATCATCCCTCTCTTTTCAAACAAAACAAACCTTGGATTTTACTGTGAATCCGTCTATCAAAGAACCTGGGTCCTTAAGTTTTTTTTCCCCAGATTACTTCCATGGCACATTGTTGTGGGGCAGGAAGATGTTTTTCAATCTGTAAATTCTGATACTTTCAATCTGTAAATTCTGATACTTTAAGGAAGCACGATATGTTTCTTTAATAATGCTTATTAAATAATCTGTCTCCATGATAAAATAAAAACTCTAAGATGGCATGCCTAGTACACACTCACGGACGTCCAGTTCTAATGCCTGCTATACAGCAGATACCTAGCAGTACTGCTTGCATTAATGAATGGGCCACAGTGCCACAGATTTTTGTAATTCTGAGTATTTTTTTAAAAAAACAAAATTTTGGGACACCTGGGTGGCTCAGTTGGTTAAGCAGCTGCCTTCGGCTCAGGTCATGATCCCAGGGTCCTGGGATCGAGTCCCACATTGGGCTCCTTGCTCGGCAGGGAGCCTGCTTCTCCCTCTGCCTCTGCCTGTCTCTTTGTCTGCCTGTGCTCGCTCGTTCTCTCTCCCTCTGTCTCTGGCAAATAAATAAATAAAATCTTTAAAAAAAAAAATCTTAAAACTAGACAGCTGAGGTCACAGGGTAAATACCTTACATATTCTGGCTGAGGGTTCTGCAGTACATACAAAGTATCTCTTGTATCCATCTCTAAAAAGGTCCCACTTACCTCAAAGTATGGTGAACTGACCATTCCGGATACACAAAATTCCTGAAAAGCTGATGACTTAACCCTTCTTAAGCACAAATTTATTTTATTTTGATGCGTTTTCGATGATAATCCTTTAAAAAGTCAGTATTACACCTTTACATTCCTTATTATATATACCAGTGTTTCTCAGTCCTGATTTCCTATTGGAAGGAAATGCTTGGGCTGTACATAAACCTCTGAATCAGTCTACAGAAAATGGGGATCAGATATCTCAGTTTTAAACAGCTCCCCAGGTTACTGAGCATCATATATGCCAGGGCTTAACTTGTTTTTATACACACACACAATATATGTAATTCATAAATTTAAAAAAAAAAGATTTTATTTATTTGAGAGAGAGAGTGAGTGAGCATGAGCAGGCAGAGCAGCAGAGAGAAAGGGAGAAGCAGCAGGCTCCCCGCCAAGCTGGGAACCCAAAGCAGGGCTCAATCCCAGGACCCTGGGATCATGACCTGAGTGAAGGCAGATGCTTAACAACTGAGTCACCCAGGCGCCCATAAAATAAAATCAAAGAAAAAAGATTTATTATTTGAGAGAGTGAGAGAGCACGTGTGGTAGGGTAAGGGCAGAGGAAGAGTTGAGTCTTAAGCAGACTCCTCGCTCCCCAAGGCCAGGCTCTAGCTCACCACCCCACAATCATAACCTGAGCCAAAACTAAGAGTTGGATGCTTAACTGACTGTGCCACCCAGGTGCCCCAATATGACTTGTAAAACTTACTTGCTTTTTTTTTTAAAGATTTTATTTATTTGACAGACAGACATCACTAGCAGGCAGAGAGGCAGGCAGAGAGAGTGAGGGGGAAGAAGGCTCCCCGCTGAGCAGAGAGGCCGATGCGGGACTCAATCCCAGGACCCTGAGATCATGACCTCAGCCAAAGGCAAAGGCTTAACCTGCTGAGCCACCCAGGTGCCCTGTGAAACAAAACTTCAAAGATGATAAACTCCTTAAGGGAAAGGAATGGTATCTTAAATGACTTTATTTATGGAATACACTTTAAAATGATCACTTAGATCTGTCATAGACTCATATACCTTTAAAGCTTAAAACTACTTGGATTACTTATTTCTTTTAACAAGTTACAGATGTTTGTGGCTGTCTGGGTGGCTCCATCGTTAATCGTCTGCCTTTGGCTCGGGTCGTGATCCCAGGATCCTGGGATCTAGTCCAGTGTTGGGTTCCCTCCTCAGCGAGAAGCCTGCCTCTCCCTCTCCCACTTCCCCTGCTTATGTTCCCTCTCTCGCTGTGTCTCACTCTGTCAAATAAATAAATAAAATCTTCAAAACAAAAAAGTTACAGATGTTTTATCAGCCACACTTTGGTATTAAAATTATAGTTACTCTCGGATTGATCATTACTCTAACCCAGATTTGAGTCCAACATAGGAAGGCCTTGGATCTTCCACAGTACTCTGTGCAGTTTGAGCCCATTCTTTATGCTTTGAGAAGACTCCCTCGTAACTAAGTTTTCTGTGACATTTTGGGATTCTGATATAATTTTCCCAATACAGATGTTCTTTGCAGGAAGTGGAAGTGTGTTGGATAAATCACGTCTTCAAAAATATCTGATGCAAGAAGGAACTATAACTACCTGGTGCAGGGCTGAATTACTAGTAAATACTTAGAAAAAAATAGTAATTACCCTTCCCATGACTCTAGTAAAGCACACTCTGTTGTATGTAAGTATCCGCTGGGGAAGCTGTTTGAAGTGTCCGTGTTCCAGACCCCATTTGCAGAGACCCTAATTCAGTACATGTGAGGTAAGGTCCATGAATACGTATTTCAAAGTAAGTACCCTCTGGTAATTCTGATGGAGATGGTCTATGAGTGATGTGCTCAGACATATTCTAATACCAAGATATTTGGGGAAAAAGAACATAGTGTTCTGCCTTTCTGATTAGTTACAATAAACCTATGTAGATGTAGACCTTCTTCTATTAAAAGAATCAAGAGGTTGTCTTTAAATATGTAATGTTTATGAGAAAGACCAGTTCTCTGAGCAAGCTTTAAAAATATTAAAAGTTGGGGTGCCTGGGTGGCTCAGTGGGTTAAAGCCTCTGCCTTCGGCTCAGGTCATGATCCCAGGGTCCTGGGATCAAGCCCCACATCAGGCTCTCTGCTCAGCAGGGAGCCTGCTTCCTCCTCTCTCTCTGCCTGCCTCTCTGCCTGCTTGTGATCTCTGTCTGTCAAATAAATAAATAAAATAAAATCTTTTAAAAAAAAAATTAAAAGTTACTGGGACATCTGGGTGGCTTAGTTGTTTAAGCATCTGGCTCTTGAATTTGGCTCAGATAGTGATCTCAGGGTCATGGGATGGAGCCCTGTGTCAGGTTCCCTGCTCAGTTGGGGGTCTGCTTGAGACTCTCTCCCTCTCTCTCTGCCCTTCCTCCAACTCTCTCTGCTGTGTGCTTTCTCTCTCAAATAAATAAGTAAATCCTCAAAATATTGTCAAAAGTCAGAACACCACAGAATGTCTTCCATTTAAAAATTACTCATGGACGATATATTTTATGTTTCTTTGTATAAAGAGTTCTTTTGTTCAGGTCTACATATGCATAGTTTATGTGCAGTAATTTTTAAAGAATGACTACCTATTCAAAAATTGTTTTGATGACTTTTCCCAGTAATTTACCCCAGTATCATAAGTCATAATAAAAACATAAAAAGGGGGACAAAACTGGATCAAAGGCTTTTAAGAAAATTTTCAACAGAACTTATAGCACTAGCATAATGTTGATACCTACACAAAAACAAAAACATTGAAATAAAAATATAATTAGCCCAGAATCAACTGACATCAGAAAGTGAAATGAACGTCTGTAAGGGTAATACTAATCCACTGTTGAACGGTATGTTTTTTACTGAATGTGTAAACTTCCATTGGTCATTACGGTCTACTACCTTTCAATCAGTTAAAAACCAGATGTGCATCAAGAGCTCTATCTACACCTCCACGTACACGTAAAAGAGGAGACCTGTGACAAGAAACTAGGCCTTTCCCCTCCTAAACCACTGTAATAGCTACATCATCACTTTGATTGGCTACATAACGAGGAACTCTTGTGTCTACATGACGGAAGACCTCTTTCATGCTAGAGCAATCACTGCATGGCTTTAGCAGGGTGCGCCGCCAGGGTGCTGGTGGTTTGGGCTGAAAAGAAAGCAAGGCAGGAGAGAAAAGTGCCCCCAGCTGCTCATAAGAAGCAGCCCCTGAACTCTCTGGGTACTGTCCTCCCAGGTCTTAATACCTTCTCTTAATAGCCAGGGATGGGCTCTGGAAACCCCTGGAGCAGAGTCCCTACAGTGCGAGGTGAAGCGCGACACTGGCTGGGAGAGTTCAGGCACGTTCCCGGATTCTGGGGATGCCAGCTGATTTCACACTAGGGTTAAAACGACAAAGAACCAGTCCGTCATTAAGAATGCTGTGGGAGGGAAGATGTGCTAGGCACCTTGGGATCCGTGTCAGGAAAAGCTTTAAATGCTCTGTGTGTATAAATGTGTTCGATCCTCTTTATGACCCTATGGAGTGCAGACTAGAATGCTTTTTACTAATGAGAAAA
This sequence comes from Mustela lutreola, assembly GCF_030435805.1. NCBI lineage: Eukaryota > Metazoa > Chordata > Mammalia > Carnivora > Mustelidae > Mustela > Mustela lutreola. The sequence continues at coordinate 74,239,216 of NC_081297.1, read as the reverse complement.
TGGAAACTTGCACACAGAAAATTCAAACCGAAGCAGGAAGGCTCTAGAGTGCAGTGCCTTAAAAACCTTCAGAACTGATGAGAAAGCATCTCTTGGAATACCACAAATAAAGGGAGTAGGCCACTAGGAAAAAAAAAAAAAAGTTTTCCTCAGATCTCAAAAGCCAAATCCCAAGTTTAAGAAGACCTGACATTCTATTTAAAAAGTAAGACCTCTTGAGGGAGCCATATCCAGAGGCCCCATTCAAAAGGAAGAGTAGGTACCCATTTAAAAAGTTTGAAGCAGCTGCTACCTCTTTTTAGGGTTGATCCGAACCTCAGGGCTCTGCAAATACAATTTCTAGCCAAATACTGGAATTTATTTTTGGTACATCACTACCTGATGGTCAGCTATCCTTTTGTTCAGAATTTACCATCCTAATAAGGCAGCCCAATTTATCGTTGGATAGTTCTGATTATTAAAACTATATTTTCCATATTGAGTAAAAATTATGCCCTCGTAACATCTACCATCTGCTAGAATAAGGTATCTACTGGGTAATGCTTTAGTCTTTTTTCTTTCCAGACTAAACACTTTTGGCTTCAGCAAGTTTATGAGCGAATGGTTTTTAGCCTCCTTGTCCCTCACCTTTCGTCATTTACCCTTCTGCTTCTCTGTGTATGTTGGGTATTGCAATTACCTCTGCCTCTTAATCAGACAATCTCTGATCACCTTCCCCTCAGTTCAGCTCACATTATCAGACTCAAGTCCTTCCACTGCTTAGGCAAGAATTCAAGGTGGGGGGCGCCTGGGTGGCTCAGTGGGTTAAAGCGTCTGCCTTCGGATCAGGTCATGATCTCAGTCAGGGTCCTGGGATCGAGCCTCGCATCGGCCTCTCTGCTCAGCAGGGAGTCTGCTTCCCCCCACCCCCCTGCCTGCCTCTCTGCCTACTTGTGATCTCTGTCAAATAAATAAATAAAATCTTAAAAAAAAAAATACAGGGTGGAACATGCCACTCTTCCTTCTGGAGGGAGGGGTGGAAGAGACTATGTGCTCCAAATAGCTGTGTTTAGATCTCAGAATGTATTTTCTCATTAAAATCTGGGACAAGTGCCGGAAGCACTGCTATTAGATGAGGGTTTTAAGGTATAATTTGGTCAAAATAGAATTTAGTTCATGCCAGTCTGGAAACTTTACATTTTAATGGAAAAATGTATTCTTATTCTAATTAAACTTATAAAGGAGCTATTAGAAGATAGCTAATTGATAATTAGGAATCTGTATATATGAAAAATACAAAATTATATGGTGCAACATGTGAAGACAATGGCAAAGGTGGGTCTCAGTCTGTCAAGTGAAACAAAGGAAAAATAATGAAAGGTCAGAATCCAGAGACAAAAGATACCTGAAAGTGAGAAAAGTTTTGTCTTATTTAGCTATTACAGAAAACACACTTAACCAACCTGAATTTACCTGGTTCAAACACAAAAAGAATTTCTCGCTGCTTTGTGGAGAAATTATATACTGTCAATATTCTACTGTTCAAGGAGCTTTGAAAAAAAATGCTCCAAATTTACTTCCATATTATACCGAACCTAAAAATAAAACACGTTAAAAAGTGAGTTTATGAATATCAAATTTTTCAAAGAGGAACAAAAACCAATTATTCTTTTCACTTTTGTACCTTTGAGCAGAACTCAAAAATAAGAGCACAGAATGTTACCCTTGGTAGATTCAAATTGTTCTTACAACTCCAGTTTCTAGTCACATTCTAGTTATATATCATAACATAGAGTTCTTTCTATAAAAATCATTTTGTCTAGAAGAACCCTATGATTTAGCTAAGAGAACAAGATCATAAGTGGTACCAGTATTGTATTTTAGAAGGTGAACTTGTCATCATTAGAGCAAAGTTTAAAATGGACTTCTTCATCCAGTAACCTACCTGCTAAGCTGCCAAAGGTAAGCTTCCTGCGGCCAACTTTCTCAACAAGCCAGACCCCCACGAGCGTGAATATGAAATTTGTGAAGGCTGTCACCGAAGCCAGCCATATCGCAAGTCTGTCATCTTCAACACCAGACATCTGCAGAATGGTGGCACTGTAGTACCTATGAGCAAAGAATCAAACAATCGTTGCTGATCGTTATTCAAAGAAAAAGAACTGTTCATGAAGAAAGATACAGTAAACCTAAACCAACCATAAGTAGCTATAGTAATGGCATCAAGTTAGCATGGGAATTCATGCAAAGTGTTCAGAGGATCACCATACAGGGATTCTGTTCAGGTAAACTTGTTTTGAATTTTGTATAATCAAGAAAACATCCTCAAGCAAGGGGATAGAAGGCTGAAGGCTTTAAAAGGGAAAGGTACTCCACAGCTAGGGACAGTGGCAGCTGGTTGTTTCACTAAGACCACTATACTAATCAAGGATAAGCTCCAAGTCCATGGAACGAATTAGAAGTCTCCATACATGGCAAATTTATATACTTAAAAGAATAAACAGATGTTGGATATAATAGGGAAAGTGTGATTTAATGGCAGAAATCCAGTAGAAAGAATTAAGAATGTGTCATCTGGCATTTTGTAAGGAGATGAAAAACTGGCCTGATGTACATGAGAATGGTTTTGTATTTTCTGGAAAAGCACAGTCTTTGGAGAGGTTAAGTCTTTAACACAATCTACACGATTAGGCTCTATAGACTCATTTTTGTTCTAAATGGATTCATTGAGACTAGCTCTAAAAAACCATAATGCCAATTTATTGATGCACAATAGGAGATACCTCTTGATACATTTAAGGAAGACAGGTTTCCTACAGAACATTTCTTTTCTGATGAAAATATCAGTAGCTAAATCAGAAGATTACTTTGAAGCTGTCCTTAACAAAGAAAGCAAAATACTCCTGGTGAGTCACCCATGAAATGTGACAGAATTCAAATCGTGAAGACACATTCAGAACCATGGGTCTGCCTACCTTCTAAGCCATTCTAAAACACGTTACCTATCCAACCCAAATCAAATAGTGGGCATCCAAGCAATGTTCAATCAAGCTGGATATGTCTAGAGTTATGATCCACAGTTTCTAAATATTTACCAACATTTTCATAGTATTTAAAAAAAATGTTTTAAATACATTTACGTTTCAATGATTTATCAATGGCCTCTATTTACTAAATTAATGATCTTCTTACTTAAAGCAATAACACCAATGTACTCATTCATCTTAATAAATAGTGTTTTTCTTTTTAAAAGTAGTAAATCAAACTTATAAATTATTATGTGACATGACGGATGAGTTTTACTGATCACACTAAAAATTATGCCAACCATTTTAAGATTCTGAATTCTGACAGCAGTTGTAAAAAGGAGAAATTCCCAGTGGAATTACTCCCATCATCATGAATATTGTGGACATTTTGCAGTCACAATGTAAAGTGATAATAAAAGTTATGAAAATAATTCATTCCATCTAAATAGTGTTTGCAGTTTCCAAGTTCTATCACAAAGACTTTCAATTTCATAAAGACTTGTGCAGCAAGGTCAGATCTACCTGTAACCACTGAGAAATAAACACCAGCAACAAATTAAAAAAGGCAGAAAATAGAAGTGCTTAGAGAAAAATTCAAGTATTTAAAATCAAAGGAATGTGGTACTGGCCATGCTATTCGATTACATTTCAGTCTTCTCAATATTTTCATAATATTTAAATAAATGAATAAATAAATAATACAGATTCATCACACAAAAGAACTTTTTCTTTTTTCTTTTAAAAAATATTTTATTTATTTATTTGAGAGAGCAAGTACGAAGGGGAGGGAAAGGGAGAAGCAGACTATGCTGAGCATGAAACCCAATGCAGGGCTTGATCCCAGGACCCTGAGATCATGACCTAAGCCGCAGACAGATGCTTAACTGACTGAGCCACCCAGGTGCCCCAACACACAAAATAATTCTTGCAAACACACCCATGGGAAAAAACTAAACAAGACAGAGAAGCTATTTTCATGTTGATACAATAAAATCATGAAATTCCAAGTGTTAAATTAAGGGATTAAAAAAAGGGGAAATGGTATCAAACAAAATAAATTGGTCAGTGTCAAAATTTTACTTAGAATGAAAATGTTCCTTAGGTATTAAAAAAAAATTTATTTTTTGGTAGTACTCTAGGTTAAATTGGAAGAACATAATGGAAGACTGGCCTGGGAATCTGAAATTTGAGTTCTAATGATATCTCTGTGGTAGGCTGGCCACGTCAGGTAACATAAACATTTTTTCACTTCATATTTATCTACTGAGTACCTACTGTATAAGCTATGTAAGTTACTAAGATCCCACAAATATATTATTAGACCTACTTGCTATGTTCAAGAAACTCACAGAATGAAACAGAATGAAATGGAAATAATTTTAAAATCACAAAGTATACAGTTGCATAAAGGATAGACCAAACAATTTTACTTGATGTGGAGTATTACTCAGCCACCAGAAAGGTGGCTGCCTCAACATCCCATAGATGGGACTGGAGCAGATTATGCTGAGTGAAATTAAGTCAAGCAGAGAGAGTCAATTATCATATGGTTTCACTTACTTGTGGAAAGTAATAACACGGAGGACATGGGGAAATGGCGAGGAGAAGTGAGTTGGGGGAAATCGGAGGGGGAGACGAACATGAGAGACTGTGGACTCTGAGAAACAAACTGTGGGTTTTGGAGGGGAGGAAGTGGGGGGTTGGGTGAGCCTGGTGGTGGGTATTATGGAGGGCACGGATTTCAGGAAGCACTGGGTGTGGTGCATAAACAATGGATCTTGGAACACTGAAAAAATAAAATAAAATTATAAAAAAGTTTTCTTTGATGTGGTATGTTCCTTGACTTTCCAGGGAATTTAATGTTCCATTTGCATCTCAAAGAATTCATAGGGGATTGCCAGCAGGTGTGAAGATCTGGGAGAATACTGCTGGTAGAGAAAATGAAATGTAGAAAGAATAAAAGTACAAAACACTAAGCCAGATTCACAGAACGTAAGTATTTTACCTTGGTTAACACAAGTGTGTGAGAGAGAGAAGTATTACACAGGCTGTAGCAAAAGCTTCTGTTGTTGAGGGAACTTGACTGCCAAGCTGTGTGTGTGGGCTTTTTTCTCTAGACAATGAAAAATCATAAAATGGACTTTAAAGAGAAATAACATAATTAAATCTGTTCCATGAAAAGCTCACTCCAATGAGAGCCAAATAGGCAGCCTCGAGGCTGACAGAAACAGAGGTGTATTGTTCTGAAGTGTATTTCAGGTCAATACACTGGCAACAGGCTCCCGTGAATTTTCTGCATTAATGGGAAGCCATGCAGGCAGGGTGCTAAAATTCACTGACGGCCTTTTATCTCCTTGTTGAGGCACTACAACTTCAATGTATGCCAGATCTTCTCCTAGATGGAGTACCTTGAGTTTGATCTTCATTCTTCCTTTCTTGGAATACTGGTAAATGTGCTCATTTTTATTGTGGCCATAACAAATGACCACTGGGTTAGTGGCTTAAATCAACCAAAATATACTGTCTACCAGTTCTTCTGTAAGCCAGAAATCTGACATGAATTTCACTGGGTGTCAAAAATAAAAGTTGTCAGGAGGACATTCCTTTCTGGAAGCTCAAGGGAAAACAGGTTTCTTTGGCTTTCCCAGGCTTTAAAAGTTTCCTCATTTCCAGGATCTCCATTCCCAGGCTCAGGGTGGTGGTGGGGGCCCTCCTCTACCTCAAAGCCAGGGAAAGTGCTCAAGTGTCTGCCGTGTCACATCACTCTTCTATATTTAAGGACCTTTGTGAATACACTGGGGCAACTGAGATAGTCTTCCCATTTCAAGGTAAAATGATTAACAGATTTAATTCACTCTGCAACCCAATTTCCTTTTGCCACGTAATGTAACATATTCCTAAGTTGTGGGGATTAGGATACGTACATCTTTGCTGTGGTGGGGGAGGGCATTATTCTGTGTATCACTCACAATAAAAGTGCTAATAAGCAGTAAAATAAGCAAAAGGCCATCAGTTAGAAGGGAAAGACAAGGACATTCAGTTAGTTAAAGGGTAATCGGTCCCAGAAAAATTCAGGCAATAACTGTATTCTCTCTCATAGGGCAGGGGATGACATATCTAGGGCAGAATAATTCACGAACCTAGTCTTTTAGTCAGGTCATGGGAAAAGATACATTGAATTTACATTTTAAAAATGTGTGAATTCCAATGTTTTTATAAAGGATGCTATCAGCTCACCACTTACCGAATGGACTACCGCTGTATTTACAACCTTCTAAGCCTTTATGTAGTAGTTTGAACGTTCAAGGGACTCAGTGTTTGTTTAAAAGTTGCACAAAGAATAAAAGGGTTCTTCATAAAAGAACCATATGAACAACTGAAAAAGGCTTTCTTTCCTTTTAGACTAAAGCAGGGATGCCTTCTCTTTTCAAAATCATTTTATATACCTATCAGACAAACCATCATCTTTTTCAAAGGCTCCCTGGGCAACCTTTGGTCATCTCGCACATGTCAGCTAGTCCCCTGAGTGAAGTTGAAAGGCCCGAGAGCAGTGTGTTCTCACAGAAGACCATCTTCATAGCTTCTCTGTAGACATCTAAGAACAGAAACAGCTGGACTGGATGTACACTCTTATCTCAAAGATTAACTGAGACCCAGCTTCTAGCCCTGGATTTTAAATCTGAAGAAAACAAAACAGCTTTGGAAAACATCTAGACTTTGATAATGGCGATCTATCTTAATGAGGACTTGAGCAATAAAAGAACAAAATACATATATTATTTTCCTTTATTCTATATTTGAACAAAGCATTTCCTAGGGATTTCTGTGAAAGTTTTTTTTTCTCCAATTCCTTGAAGTCATACCTGTCTGTTTCACTACCGCCAGGTTAAGAAATTTAACTTAATGTAAGAAGTAAGTATTCAATAGTTGTTGAGTTTATTGCTTTTCTCTACCACCAACTTTCAAAAAGGAATTAATAATGTTTATTATATCACATATTTATATTATATATTTATTTTATATAATTATATATAATTAATTTATTAGTAATATATTAAAACACACGATAGAATCTCTGAAACAAAATGAGTGGTAAGAGAGTAGAAGATGAAGATGATTATATAAAAACTATGGCCACGTAGTAATTACAAGCTAGCCCCTAAGGTTCCCGGCAGCCAAAGCAGAATAGTAAAAAATAGTTTTAACTGTCTGACAAAACAAAATGTATCCGTTCATAATAAAGTCAAACTTTTTCTGGTATAAAACTATAAAGACTTTAACTCCCTGAATAAAACAGATATGGAATATATTCTTTCCAGCGTGTCCTAGCAGTGCTACAGACCGTTTCCAAATTCGCTTATCTATGAACCTTGTCTTGCTCAACAAACCTGTGGGTTACTTTCATACTTGGGATAAACACCAAGCTAAATAAGAAGATGGGAACTTCTGGAGCACAGCTGATTGACGCTAAGCCCTGAAAGATTCCCATTATCTAAGTTGTATTGTTTAGCTCTTTTAGTTTCAAGGATTATATTTATTTGTATCATATGGCAAAGTACACTGACTACAGAATTTAAAATGTCATTCTAATAAAAGATATTCTTTGAACTGAAAAAATTTTATTTTCCTACTGGGATGGTATTTATACAGTCAAAAACATAAATCACTATGGAAAATACGTAGCTTTAAGAAAAAAATGTTTCACTGAAAACATCTTAAAAACAATTTAAAAAATGATTAAGATTTTCAAAACTATTCTATATACTTGGTACAGTAAAAAAAAATTAGCTTTCTATATTACTAGGTGCAAGCCATAAAGCAAAAAAAGTTAGAAAAGTAGAAATTAGGATATCATGCATATATTTTGAGCTAACACATTAACTATACCATACTATGCTTAAAGCATACAATAATCCAAAAATCATAATGATCCTCAGAATGTGCAATTATTAATCACATTTAATATTTTACAAAACACTTTTCATAATTTAAATTATGTCAGTAATGTCTGGAGAAGAACAAAGTACAAATGTGTCAAAGGAAGTTAAAAAGGATTCTATAGGGATTCTTGGGTGGCTCAGGTTAAGCATCTGCCTGCGGCTCAGGTCAGGATCCCAGGGTCCTGGGAAGGAGTCCCACAAAGGGCTCCTTGCTCAGCAGGGAGCCTGCTTCTCTCTTTCCCTCTGCTGCTCCCCCTGCTCATGCTCTCTCTGTCAAATAAATAAATATTAAAAAAAAAAAAAAATAGGGCGCCTGGGTGGCTCAGTGGGTTAAGCCGCTGCCTTCGGCTCAGGTCATGATCTCAGGGTTCTGGGATCGAGTCCCGCATCGGGCTCTCTGCTCAGCAGGGAGCCTGCTTCCTCCTCTCTCTCTCTCTGCCTGTCTCTCCATCTACTTGTGATTTCTCTCTGTCAAATAAATAAATAAAATCTTAATAAAAAAAAAAACAAATAAAAAAAATAAAATAAAAGGGATTCTACAAAGCCTCAGTGTTCCCACTGTCAACTTACTCTCCATCTCAGATACCACCAGTTCCTTCACCCTGGCTTCAAATCTCTGGACACCTCAAAAGAGATATCTTCATGTCTCACCCACCCAGCTGAGTTAGATCATTGACCTTGCTCTAAGCAACACCAAGAATAATGACAGAAACTCTCTATTCTGACTTGCAATTCACCAATTTGCTAGATTAACCTATTCTCTCTATAAAACATATGCCTACAGGAAAATGAACATATGGGACTTCATGCAGGCATGCGTCTCCCATCTGTTGAACTGTATGTAAATCAAATCAGGTGTGTTTTTTCCCCAATCCTGTTTACGCCTATCATAATTAGGTAATCAAATAATACAAAAAGCAATAGAACATAAGATGCTTAAAAAGAGGTATTAAAAACAAAACTGTATGCTTTGGAAAAAGTGAATAAAGGTGAGCTATTAAAACAACAACAACAACAACACCCAACTGTGTAGGCAATGCAATTGTAAACAGTTGGGGATAAAACGTAAACGACTAGAAGATTTTCCCTTAGGTTTCTTGTCAAGTATCTCTCAGTTCTTGCTTTATGTGAGAGGACCTAAAGCTGAATTCCACAGTAAAAATATTAAGTGTGACTTATGCAAGAGAAACAAGAAGTCTGAAGTTCAAGCAGTGGATATAAGTAAATACCGTACAACTAAAAACAAAATGTTGAAAGTATATACGCATCAGGTCCAGATGCGTTATGGAATCACCTGGAGTGCCTGTTAAAACAGGGCTGGACCCCACCCTGACTTTCTGATTCAGTTGGTGTAGGACCAAGAATGTGCATTTCCACCCAAGTTTCCAAGCCATGCTGACACTGCCTTGAAAATACAGTTCCCAAACCATCATGACCATCATGATTTTTTCACTGTTCTCCAATTCCCTGGTCAGTTCCCCCTTTATCACATTCGTGCCCACACACCAACTGTGCTTACTTATACCCAGTTACTCCTCTTCTTCTTCTTCTTTTTTTTTTTTTTTTTAAAGATTTTTATTTATCTATTTGACACAGAGAGAGAGATCATAAGTAGGCAGAGAGGCAGGCAGAGAGAGGAAGGAAAGCAGGCTCCCGGGGAGCAGAGAGCCCGATGTGGGGCTTGATCCCAGGACCCTGAGAGCATGACCTGAGCTAAAGGCAGAGGCTTTAACCCACTGAGCCATCCAGGCACCCCCTCCCCCCCATTACTCTTCTATTCGGCATTTATACCTAGCCGCTGAAAGGCTCTAGACAAACACACAGATTGAACTCAGTCTGTGAACTTGGGAATTCCCTAAGACGCACACGCTACAGCTCTGCAAATGATGACTCCATGACACCTCCTTTCTTAAGATCTTTTTTTTTTTTTTTAAGAGGGTGGAGGGGAGAGATGGGGAGCACATGCAAGAGCATGGGGAGGGAGAAGAAAACTCCCCGTTGAGGAGGCAGTATAAAGCAGGGCTTGATCCAAGCATGCTGGGACCATGACCTGAGCTGAAAGAAGTCAGACACTTAACCAACTGAGCCACCTAGGCTCCCCAACCTCCTTTCCTTCTAGTGTCCTAATCTACCCAGTCTTAGGTGAAATCTTGCCTAATATTCACTGAGAAAGTGTGAGCCATCAGAGAGCTCCTTCTCTTATTTTACCACCATCATATCTACCAACCTACCTGATCAATTCCACATTAATCCATGAAAAATTGATTAGCACTCAAACATTTCTTTTCTAGATTCCTTCTTTGACATTGCTGTTGGAATTATCAATCTTCTGCTCTTCCTCAGCAATTTGCTGGCACTTCTCTCTCAGTACACACAACTTTCCTTCTGCTATTAGCCTTACTTCAATATACATTTTATTTCCTCTATTAGGCCATAAGCTGCCCAAAAAACAATCTGCATGTAATTTACTTTTGTAACTGACAAACCCAGCTAATGACTATTTCTTTTGACACTTAGTAAGTGCTTATTTAAATGAATGGAGTGGTCTTTTTTTTTTCTTTTGCCTTTATTTTTTATTTTTTCTATTTTGTTTTATTATGTTCAGCTAGCCAACATATAGTACGTTATTAGTTTCTGATGTAGAGTTCAACGATTCATTAGTTGCGCATAACACCCAAGTGTTCATCACCATACCTGCCCTCCTTAATACCTATCGCCTGGTTACTCCATTCCTCCCACCCTCCTCCCTTCTGTAACCCTCAGTTTGGTTCCCAGAGTCCAGGGTCTCTCATGGTTTGTCTCCCTCTCTGATTTCTTCAAATTCAGTTTTCCCTCCCTTCTCCTGTGGTCCTCTGTGCTATTCCTTATGTTCCAAATAACAGTGAAACCATATAATTGCCCTTCTCTGCTTGACTCATTTCACTTAGCACAATCCCCTCCAGTCCCATCCATGTTGACACAAATGGTGGGTGTTCGTCCTTTCTAATAGCTGAGTAATATTCCATCATATATATGAACCACATCTTCTTTAACCATTCGTCTGTTGAAGGGCATCTCGGCTCCTTCCACTGTTTGGCTACTGTGGACATTGCTGCTGTTTATGAACACTGGGGTGCAGGTGCCCCTTCTTTTCACTTCTTCTGTACCTTTGGGGTAAATACCTAATAGTGCAATTGCTGGGTCATAGGGTAGCTCTATTTTTAACATCTTGAGGAACCTCCATACTGTCTTCCAGAGTGGCTGTACCAGCTTGCATTCACACCAACAGTGTAGGAGGGTTCCCTTTCTCTATATCCTTGCCAACACCTGTTTCCTGCCTTGCTAATTTTTGTCATTTTAATTGGTGTAAGGTGGTATCTCAATGTGGTTTTAATTTAAAATTCATATTGAGATATAATTGACATACCAAAAAATGCAACCTTAAAAAAAGTATAATGCAGCAGTTTTTAGTATATTTACAACTAAATTTTAATCTCTGAATTATAATCAATGTTCATATTAAGGTATTTTTTTTTAAAAGATTTTTATTTATTTGACAGGTAGAGATCACAAGTAGGCAGAGAGGCAGGCAGAGAGAAAGGAGGAAGCAGGCTCCCTGCTGAGCAGAGAGCCCGATGAGGGGTTTGATCCCAGGACCCTGAGATCACGACCTGAGCCGAAGGCAGAGGCTTTAACCCACTGAGCCACCCAGGTGCCCCTACTAAGGTATTTTAAAAATCCAGAGGGTTTAAAGAAATAAAGTCCTTGGGTTGAAGTGAGAGGAAAGGGTAGAAGGTTGTGTCTTGAAGGGTTTAGTTTTAACATATTCCTCGTGCTTTCTGGATTCAGCTACAATCCTTTCTACCTTATAGGCCAGTCCTGAGTTCTCATGTATCCTCATGGCTGGGGAAGAGAACATTAAAAACTGATGGCATATGACCTGTGATCTTTTTCAGTCAAACAATGATACAAGTTAGTCTTTTTTCCCATCATTTCTTATCTCTCTTGTTCCAAATTGTGTTCATCTAACACCTCATTAAAGCAATAAGAGGAGAAAAGAAAATAGTCTATTTAAAATTCTTCTCAGGAGGCTTAAGAGCCTGAGTGTGAAAAAAGGGCAGGTCACAGCATTTACTTTATGAAAAACACTGCTCTTGGCACTATCAAAAAGGAATAAAGCAGTACTTCATCTTAAGCAATGGAGTCCAAGGTTTGTTTGTAAGCAAAAATTTTCAAAAACTTTTAATCTATGTAACAGCAACATTTTAGAGCATGGTCACACAAAACTTGGATTATGTAAAGATATGTAGTCTTAAGCACACTAGCTGTCATTCTGAAACTGTGGAATCAGACTAGAAAAATAGATCAAGAGCATACAAGATGAAATGAAAAAGCAAAATGCAAAATTATTTAGGGGGTAGAACTCAACTATTAAAATTAATCACAGAAAAATAAGACAAATGAATACACCAAAATGTTAAGACACACTATACATAGGTGGTGAGATTTCAGGTGCTGCTTCTTCTTCATGAGTTTCCAGTTTTCTATAGTATGCACATGTGATTTAAAAGTTCTGTTTAAGGTGTTAAATTTTGGTATACTGAACACGTCATACATAGTATTCAGGCACCATAAGCCTCCAACTCTATGAACTAAATTCAGTATTATTTTAAGAAAAACAAACATGAAATAATATATGATATGCAACTAATATATGTGTTTATCTTCAAAGGCAGACACTTTTTTTCTTTACCAAACTTAATATTGTCTTAAATGAAATAATCCGTGTTTTTTATCTCTTGGTACCCAAAACAGTACAAATAATACACCACTACATAAGTACTTTGCTTACTCTCTCAATTCAAAAAATATTTAAACATGATAATAGTAGATGTTTTAATGGAAAATAAGTATGTAATGGCCAAATGTCTCAATTATATGCAGTTAAAATACGTTTATTCAGGGACTCTGATGCGCCAGACAGAGTAGGAGATAAAAATACCAGTAGTACCTGGGACTGCCTGGGGAGGGCAGTGTCTCTACTTCCATAGGAGGAGACCACCATCCCCTCGATAGGCCAAGTTAGTAGAGAGAAGTAAGAGTAAAGGGCTAATGGAACATAACACTAGGGATTAACCCCCTTACCAGTCTAAATAATTAATAAATGGTCCCAATGAACCATATTATTACTTCCTATATTCCAGGATGGAAAAATTACAAAGGGGCAAGGACTTTCTGATGCCAGCTAGCTGCTATAGATAAGGGTTTGTCAGGGAAAGCATTCAAAACCAGCTCGAGGATTGGGCACAAAAAGAACTGGAAAGGAATTGGGGGACTGAAGTCATAATTCAGAGGACAAATACCTGTTTGGTTCACTGACTAGAAAAAAATGCAATGGCAGAGAAGGATGTTACAGCCAAGAAGTAAATTCCCATCTTGATTTCAAAGAAGAAGGCAAGGATTTGTGACTACATTTAGGTAAGCCTTTGATACAGGGGATCCACGGTAGGTGGGAAAGGAGAGCCATCCCCTGGCGTACAGGAGGACAAAAAAGTGAGTGGGCAACAGGCACACTGGAGGAAGAGGATGCTGTGAACAGAACCGCTCTGGTCTCAAAGAGGAAGGACAACACGCAGAATGATCAGTGACATTCCCTCATAGGCTCATTCCTCGACTCTCTAAACGATGATCTCATCTCCTTGCAGAACGAGAATAAGCGGGGAATAATAATAATAATAATAATCTCATAGCTGTCCAAGCTCCACTTCCCAAATTTTAAGAACTTTAATCAAAAGTTTAAATTGAAGGTGCTGTTTGTAGACACTTAACACCCGATGAAAGCCCAGCCGTCATGACAAACCCTTGAGTGTTGTCTTGAGAAAATGATGCTGGTCATCACAGCTTCAGCATCTTCCGGTTTTTGATGTTCGGCTCCCCCTGCTGATAATCAGAGTTTCCTGGCTTCCTCTCCTCCCCCTCTCACCCCTTTGCTGTCCTGTGTAGTGATTTGGTGAGAGAAATTATTGCTGCCTACCCCCCCACCCCCCACCTCCCCGCACTACGTATGAGTTTCAAGTTTTATTATTGCAATAAAAGTGCTTATTGCTAGAACGCAATACTGTGAGACAGGTGGCAAAGTCAAGTAGGATTCTACTTGATTGCATCATCTAACAGCTAAGAAGTATAAAGATAATTCCCATTTCCCTCTCTCCCCTGCTATATGGTGGATGAAGCAATTATATGGCATGACTTCACTGCTGGAGATAGCAAAACCAGTATCTATGAGTTTAGAGGATTACAACAAACTTTCTTTGAAACAGTAGACTGATATGAATGGATATTATATTACCACCAAAGCACCCAGAAGAGAAAATTCTTGAGCTTCCCTAAGGCAACTGATTGGTTTCTATTTTAGGGGCACTGAACCATGTCATAAGACATGTCTGCTTTTTTGGGGGGGGGGTACTGCTAAAACTTTAAGAGCAACAGGATTCTCTAATTTTACTGTGAGAATCATCAGGAGATGGTAACAAATGCAAGAATCCCCCTTGTCCATGCTCTCGCTCAGCCCCACCCACTCAGCCCCATCAGCCACCCCCAGGCAGGATTCTGAGTCATTTCCAGAGATATTAATGTGTGTGTGTGGGGGGGTGGCTCCAAGACCACTTTGAACAAGACAGGCTTTGTGACCTAGTTCACACAGACACTACTATACAGCACGTTCCTTGTGCAGGAATCATCTTTTCCTGTTTTGCTCTATTGCCTAAATCACTAACTTTAAAGTTTATTGTACCTATTGTCTCTCAATATGTTTAATGAAGCCCTCAAACTGTTTCTGCAGGAAGGAAGGACTGAAGTGAATAAAGTCTTTTGAAATAGTGTGAATACATTTTATTTTTCCTTTTCTAAATATTGGGGAAAGAAAGATAATCAATTTTTTAACAGCAGAGGAACTAGTTGAGCTGTACACCCTGAGCAAAAGAGACTGCGAAGAGAGGCCTGCCACACCAACGTATTATTAAATAGCAGACGAAGCTGTTGACTTGATGCAGGCACAGTGACAGCACCATGTCCTTCGAGGTTCACATGGAAAGCCCGAGAACTACACCTGTTTCCAGCACATGGATGCAGCACCAGGACATACGTGCTCCATTCTGAGTGTAACTGCAGGATCTTTCACACACGACCAAGAAAAATTCTGCCTGTGTCTGTGCATGAAATAGGACCCGAAGAAGGAAAGCAATTACGATGAGTCAGCATATATTTATTGAGGGAATACTCCAGGAAGGACATTCATGTTAATTCTCAGATACCACAGAGAAAAACTGATTCATCTTGCTAATTCTGAAAAATCCTAATTAGGAAAGTATTTTGAGTTAAACATTTTTGTTGTAATGGACTGCCCTGTCTTAATTCCCTACTTTCCTATATGTGTGTAGAATTATATTCCTAAAATGCCCCTTTCAGTTCTAGTTTCTTATTATGAAAACCTAAAGTTGCTTTATAAGAAAATGGAGAACGGAAAAACAACAGGAGTAATGGCTAACATTTATTGGACATTTTCAGAGTCTGTGAAACTCAATTTGAAAGTTGGAATTGATAGCAGAACTCTTGTCTCCTGATAAAAGAGGAACGGCAGAAATACCATCTATGGAGTAATTACCCTACACTAAGCAGTGGTCCAGATAGGTTTTGCTTGTGTTAATCCTCAAAAACACCTTATGAAAATGCAAATCTGATAAAAGTCAATGCTAAGCATTTTTAGAGTGTAATTAACTCACATAAAAGCTCTATATTCCATTCTCACACAAACTCAAAATAAGCCATTAGGGAAATTCTTTCTCTGTGTATTCATTCTGCATACAGGGCAAAACACAAACCCTAACATGCATTTACCACAGGACATTTTTTTTCTCTGCATGAAAAGTGTTTTCATTCTCCATAGCTAAAGTCTTTTGTTTAGTGTAGCACTTTTGCTGCTAAGTAAGTTGTCATGGATAGTGAAATTCACAAAATGTAAAAATCATAAAACAGCATTTAGTTGGAAAGAAACCTCCAGAGATGGGCTGAGGGAAAGGCGGCCAGCCTGTTCAAAGAGCTACCTCAGAAGTGTGCTGTTTCCTAAAGGGGACACAGAGCACTAGCCTGTCTCAGAGGCTCAAAGACAACTCAACTCTCGACTGAGAACTCTAGAATGGATTAAAATAAATTTAAAGAGCAGACTCCCAGGGGAATACGAATACCAAAAGGAGAACCTTTAGAAATTGTTGGTTTGTAACCTCCTCAGGGCTTCCTGGGTGTAGTGTGAAACTGGACCCCATCTGTGGAAGGTAGGAGAGTCAGAAGAAAGAGGCAGACCATTCCAGATTGGTAAGTGGCAGTTTTAATGAATGGGGGAACTTATGAGGCCTCTCCACACCTGACTTAAATGGGTTCAGTCATGTACCCAGTCCACACAGCCTCAATACCACATTTCTATCTCAAGGGTGCATCCTTGAGGCAGCTCCTGGAAGTGGGGAAGTCAAGTGGAATGCACATTCCAGGCCCTGGAGAGGAAGTGGGGAGCCTCTAATTGCCAGGGTCTGTCTGTGTCCTCTTGATGACCATTTCGGACGCTAGAAGGGGTTGGAGTGGGGTGCTGGTCAGGCGTACCCCATCCCTAGTCCGTCTCATTCCCGACAGGGCTGCCTCCTCCAGGCAACATGTTACAGTGTGCAGGAGCTGTTCAAATTCCTAAAGCTGTTACATTTTAAGCTCAATCTTTTCTTTCTTGCTTCTTCTTCTTTTTTTTTTAAATTTCTAGAAGTTCTTTCTACTTGTCAAGAAGATGTTTAGAAGAAGTCACACTGGTTCAGAGAGGAAAGAGCATAAATTTGGGGCCAGGAAATAGTTTTTGTTCTTGTTCCTGAGGCCCTTCTTCTGTGCTCCATCCTCTTACCAATGAAATAAGGCAGAAGCTGAAAAGGAATGGTGTGAATAAATTGGTGATCAACACTCTATTCCTTCAAATTTCAGGAAACTTCCCAAATTAGTTTACTTCTCTTGGTACTCCCTTTCTATCTTGTGCCCCACTCTGTCTTGTGGTGGAATGCTTAGGAACTCTTTTGGTCTGATCTGGGGGGGTACCCCATGATGAACTGTTGGGGCTGGCAGAGCAGAAACCCATGGTGGCCCCATGTGCTCCTGGGGAAGTGGTGATGCCGTCCGGCCAGGCTGCCTCGAATGCCCAAGATCTGCTGCTTGCCTAGTTCATGGGAGAAAATGCTTACATATTTAACCATTCTAGGTTTGTTACTTCAAACATACAACTTACTAAGATACTTACAATTCAGGACAACATGCAAAACTTAACGCTTTTGAATATTCACCCTCTACCAGACAGCAGAGCACTTAACTAACTGGGGGATCATTCGTCGCTCATACTTCAAAAATATGTTCACAGAATACCCCAGCACAGTAGTCAGTCATAGAGATCCTTTTGAAAATACAAATATTTTGTCTTCTATTTAGAATTCCTAAGAATAAAAATTGTATGATATTACTAACTGATGGGACTTAACTTTACATCCTAACTCTATGGCTATGATCTGTTTCT
The DNA here is from genome assembly GCF_030435805.1 of Mustela lutreola. Classification (NCBI taxonomy): domain Eukaryota; kingdom Metazoa; phylum Chordata; class Mammalia; order Carnivora; family Mustelidae; genus Mustela; species Mustela lutreola. The sequence continues at coordinate 74,221,694 of NC_081297.1, read as the reverse complement.
ATATGAAAAAAAAAATTAAAATGATTCCAGGACTTCAAATAGCCACAAATACTGACTTAGTTTTTTCCCTAAATGAAGTGTTTACTTCTCAAAACACAAATAAGGATTAATTAAAATGAAAACTCTCCCTACTGAATGATATAACTTGGCTGTGATACTGTGGTTTTAGAAATATTTACAAACAATTGTTCCTTTTCTTGGTAAAAGCAAACCAATTCATTCTAAAGTATGTTAGGCCTAGCCTGTCTTTCAGCAGATCATTTGTATATCACCAATTCAAAATCGACATCTGAATTAGCAATTTCGTATTTGTTGCTAGATTTTTTATTATGTATTTCTAAATGACTACTTCATTCTCTCAGGGTGTGATGTATTTCTCTCAGCATTTATGTATTTGCAGGTTCCTGTGTTTTTACATCGAATGAGAAAAATGAGAAATAGCAATGTACTACAAGTACGTACAGTCTTACTCTCTAACAAGTTACTCCATATTTTATAATTATCAGTGTGTAATATATATATACACACACATATATATATATGATACTCTGGAGTTCTGTGTAATAAAAAAAGCAGATTATTCAATTTACAGGAAAAAGGTGGCCATCTATTTAACCTTTAAAAAAACAGATGTAACTAAAAATTCATTTTAGTAGAAGTTCACTAGAACATCATTATTATGCAATTTATATTTGTAAAGCTGAAAAAAAAAAAAAGAAAAAACACATTGTGGCTGGCAACGTAATGGCTTCCCAAAGATGTCCACGTCCTAATCCCCAGACTCTGTGACTTTGTTATTTTACACAGCAAAGGAAAACTGACATTGTAGATTTGGAATTAAGGTTGCTAATCAGTTGACTCTGAGACAGGGAGATTAGCATGGGCTACTCAGGTGGGCCCAGCATATTCCAAAGTCTGACCAAAGTGAAATAGGGAGGCAGAACAGAGTTGGAGGGAGATGGGACTATGAAGGTCAGCCATGTGATGTGAGGACTCAACTCACCACTGCGCTGGCCTGAAGATGTATTTGGGGGTGGAGGCATGAGCCAGGGGATGCCTTTAGAAGCTGAACAGGCAAGGCAATAAACTCTCCCCTAGAGATTACAGAATGGAATGCAGTCCCGCCGACATCTTGATTTCAGCCTGTCACACCTGTCAGATTTCTGACATACAGGATTGTAAGATTTTAAAAAATTGTGGGTTTTTAATTTTTTTTTTTTTAAGCCACAAACTTGGGATCTTTGCAGCAGCAACAGAAGACAAATACATACACTGATAGTCTACACTGGTAATGGTTAAACATATTATAGCCTGGCCATATAAAGACTTCTACAAAGCTATTAAAAACACATTTTAAAATAATAACATAGAAACTACCAACATTTTCCTGTTAAGTAAAAGAACTTGTAAGTGGGCATATACTACATGATTTTAATTTCTGTAAATCAAAGTATGAACTTTGAAATGAAAAGTAAAATACATGAAAAGTGAAATGTCATCTCTGGAAGGTGGGATTATGGATAGTTTTATTTCTTTATACTTTTTTCATAGGTCAATAATTTATCGTAAATATATTTTTAAAAAACAGAAAATGGTAATAGAAAACATAGAAATAGAAAATAGAACAGAAAACAACAGAAAAACACTGGGCACCTAAATTACTAAGACTCTCTTAAAGTTGCAAACGTACTTGCTTTAGATCTAACTCTGAAGATGCACGCAAGATGCTGCTTCCTTGGGAAACCTTTACCAATCACTCCCAGGCCCCTGAGTCATTTCAATCAGGCTGCTGAGCTCCCTCCCACCTATGCTCTGGGACTACCATTCCCACAACATCTCTGCACTGACTCCTCCAATGAACCCTCCCTGAACTTGAGGAAGGGCACTCTATTTTGCTCATCATTGTGTATTTCTAATTCACAGATCTTAGCTCACAAATACATCAAGAATAGTTTTGGCCTAAGAAGATGGGAGGTTTATAACTTATTTCAGAAAGCATATGAGTACTTCCATATTTACTCAAATCTATAGCTTCTTTAGTTAATGAATTACAGGAACAATAAAAGTATGTTGCTTCATGAGTTTTACAGTGAGGATTAAGACAGGAACTTGGAAATAATGGATGTCATTTTCTTTTCTTTTTTTTTTTAAAGATTTTATTTATTTATTTGAGAGAGATTTATTGAGAGAGATCACAAGCAGGCAGAGAGGCAAGCAGAGAGGAGGAAGCAGGCTCCCTGCCGAGCAGAAAGCCTGATGCGGGGCTCGATCCCAGGACTCCGAGTCCATGACCTGAGCCGAAGGCAGCGGCTTAACCAGCTGAGCCACCCAGGCGCCCCTGGATGTCATTTTCTACAAGCCGATTATACTGCCAACTATCCTTAAGGTAAGCATTATTACAGCAAGTCTACATCTTAGAAACCTAGAGACTCAGAGAGTTTAAGAATCTGAAGTTAGAGGTAGGGATGGGCTCAGATCAGGGCTCACTCCCTAAATCACACAGCTGACTAAATATATATGGGCTCAACATTTATCTACAGCCTTTCTAGATATTTACTGAGAACATCTCTCTTCTTTGCTGTGAAATTACCATTTTTATAAGTGGTTTAATCAACATTATTAGTTATCTATGGCTCTTTTTTTTTTTAAATAAGTTTGTAGATATCATATGAGGAAAATAATCCTTATCTTAGTAAATACGTTTATCTCAACAATGAATATGGCTTTGTTAGACTTACTCAAGCCTGCTAATTCATACATTAATTCTACTCTCCTGTGGAGAAGAGGACACCCATTAGGTAAATTCTGTCCCCAAAGTTGGCAAATAACCTACTTGGCATCAGGGAAATACAAATCAAAACAGCAATGAGATACCACCTCACACCAGTCAGAATGGCTAAAATTAACAAGTCAGGAAACCACAGATGTTGGTGAGGATGCAGGGAAAGGGGAACCCTCCTACAATGTTGGTGCAGCCACTCTGGAAAACAGCATGGAGGTTCCTCAAAAAGTTGAAAATAGAGATACCCTATGACCCAGCAATTGCACTACAGGGTGTTTATCCCAAAGATGCAAATGCAGTGATCTAAGGGGGCACCTGTACCCCAACATTTATAGCAGCAATGTCCACAGTAGCCTAACTATGGAAAAGAGCCCAAGATGTCCATTGATAGATGAATGGATAAGGAAGATGTGGTATAAATATATACAACAGAATATTATGCAACCATCAAAAAATGAAATCTTGCCATTTGCAACGACGTGGATGGAACTAGAGGGTATTACCTTAAGCGAAATAAGTCAATCAGAGAAAGAAAATAATCATCTCATTGATATGCAGAATTTAAAAAATAAGGCAGAGGATCATAAGGGAAGAGAGTTAAAAATGAAACAAGAGAAAACCAGAGAGCAAGACAAACATAAGAGACTCTTAGTCTCAGGAAACAAACTGAGGGGTGCTGGAGGGGAGGGAGTAGGAGGAAGGGGTAACCGGGTGATGGACACTGGAGAGGGAAGTGTTGTGAGCATTGTGTGTTGCGTAAGACTGATGAATCACAGACCTGTACCCCTGAAATAAAAAACACATTATATGTTAATAATAATAATAACAAAACCCCACCATTTTGCACCAAATTAAAAAAAAAAAATTTTGGCAAATCACCAAAGACCATGTACTCTGTTGCGGTTTACATTTCCACTTGTGCTCCACATAGCACCCAACTTACACTATAAGCAATAAAAAGGGCCTGAACTGACAGAAAGCCATGGTTACCCTTTTGTAATTAATAATGCTGTCTCTGACGGTGTCTTTTTCATTAATCTGCATGTTTTGCAGCAGGTTGGCAAGGCCACCATTACTCATCCTTTCATGTGTTTGAGTCATGGGGACAGATATGCTGGTTCATGCAGGTCTTTACTTCTTCCCAAGGAGACCTATGGAACAGCTGCACTCCGCCTCATGACCTACTATTGCATCCTGTTACAACAGATTTCACTAGATGAGCCCTCAATGGCCTATGACTTTATCACTCTGACTGGATCTGTACAGCTGCTCAGATTTAAACTTCTCTAAAGAGAAAGATGGCTATTATTATTATTTTTTTAAACTACTGCTATCCTAATTTTAATTTTCATTGATTTCTTGTTTTTTTACTGATAAACTGGGTGCATTAAACAATAAACCTACTTCCCATGAATCTGCCTTTCATCTCTACCACAGAAGACAGCAATTAATAAATATAAATAGCAGCTTGGCCAATTAATACAGACCTAATTTTCTCTTAAAACAAACAAGCAATGTCATTGGTTCTAAACTCGTGACAGAAAAGCTCTCTGCAGCAGTGGAGGGGATAAAAATTTCTCTCCAAAATGAGGCTACAGACGTAAGATGAAAAGGAGAGAGGTAAAATCATCCAAAGTCATAGAGCAACACTGTCACATCAGCAAAGAAAAAAGAATGCAAACCCTGACACTTAAACTTATAATTAACAAACCTTAAAATCAAAATAGAGGGGCACCTGGGTGGCTCAGTGGGTTAAGCCGCTGCCTTCGGCTCAGGTCATGATCTCAGGGTCCTGGGATCGAGTCCCGCATCGGGCTCTCTGCTCAGCAGGAAGCCTGCTTCCCCCTCTCTCTCTCTGCCTGCCTCTCCATCTACTTGTAATTTCTCTCTGTCAAATAAATAAATAAAATCTTAAAAAAAAAAAATCAAAATAGAAAATTAAAAATTTTAATTAAGATTCTAATTGTGATACTACGATCTGATTCAAGTTACTCTAAATTCAATTAAGATATGTCCATATTATTGAGATGAAAACCATGATAATGTAGTTTTTGCATGTCTTGTACTGAGAAAGACAGTCCACAAACATTACATGAGAGAAACCAATCACAGTTATCAAGAATAAGAAGGCAAAACCTTAATCAGTCATTTACATTAGGTTGGTCAGTTTTCTAGAAAAATGTTTAGTGCAGTTTGAAGTGGATAGCTTTTTCCCAATAATTTATCTATGTCTATTTTATAGAAAATAAAACATATATTTGAAAATTTTCCACTCTTTCCTAAGAAAAAGAAAAATCATTGTTGATTTAAAAGTAAGAAGTCAGGGACCCTTGGGCAGGTTAGTCAGTTGAGTGTCTGACTCCTGATTTTGGCTCAGGTCATGATCTCAAGGTTGTAGGACTGAGCCTCATGTCAGGCTTTGCCCTGAGCTTGAAGCCTGCTTAAGATTCTCTCTTTGCCAGCCCACTCCCCCCAGCTGCCACCATCCCCCCCCCCCCCCCACGCCCCGGCTCATGCTCTCTCTCTCTCAAGAAAAAAAAAAAAAAAAAGTCAGATTTCAATTAGAAAAACTGAACTTCTGTGCAATAAACTAATATGTGTTTTCTTGGGGGTAGGGCGTGTTTGTGAAAAGAATCCTAGATTTGGTTTTAAAATATTCATTTTCAAGTTATTTATTAACTAAGTTGAAAAGAAATAAATTTTCTGTAATTTTTTTTTTCTCTTTTTTTTTTAAAGATTTTATTTATTTATTTGACAGACAGAGATCACAAGTAGGCAGAGAGGCAGGCAGAGAGAGAGAGGAGGAAGCAGGCTCCCCGCTGAGCAGAGAGCCCGATGCGGGACTCGATCCCAGGACCCTGAGATCATGACCTGAGCCGAAGGCAGCGGCTTAACCCACTGAGCCACCCAGGCGCCCCAATTTTCTGTAATTTATTTAAGCCCACAAAATCATACCTTCAGATTCATTAATAACTTAAAGTTTCAATTTTTAAACTCACAATCAACGTGGAATCAAAAAAATAAATCCATTCTTTTTGTTAAACAAATTAATTTTTACAACTAATTAATGTGTTAGTAGGGAGTAACATAAATGTTGAAAAAAATCATGAAATGTACAGTATTTCAAAAAGCAATCTATTTTAAAAAGTTTTAGTATGTTTGGTAGGCAGTTAGTACATTTGAGTAACTATTTAGTACCTCTCAATAAATGTTTTTGGAAACATTTAGTAAACACAGTCCTATCAGCATCATGCTACCTACAGTAGCATGTACAGCCTTGGGCTCTACACACAGCAGCACCTATATTAACTAAGCTGAAACTCTGAAGGACTCTGAAAGCCTGAAAGTGTCTTCAGTTGTTATCAGTAAGAAATATGGCCATCTGAGCTTCTGAGTTAATTTTTATTTTGCTTTACTTTGTTTAACTCTAATTCACCAAATACTAGTTATCCACATGTTGAATCAAATAGAACATTCATAAACATGATGAATATAAGTAGATCACAGTAGTAACATTTTTGGTTGAATTTTTTCTCTGATCCATAATCAATACACAGACATGCTACTAAACCTTTAAAGATTTACTTAATATAAGAAAAGAATGTCAAGAAAGGATAAAATTAACCTTCAAGTCTACAGAAATAATCTGTCCTATGGAAATGATTTAGCTTGGATATTGGAGAGGCTAAACTCAGACCATATTTGAGACAGATTAAAAAGTCTCACACTGAAGTGATTAACAGGGGAAATAAACTGATGTTTTTTTTTTTTTTTTTTCAGGCTACATCAAATGTATACCTTTTAAAGTAAGGGCAAACAACTAAAACAGACATTAACAATCATTAAGTTCAAGGTGAATCTAAAGGCTAGCGAGACTCACGGGAGAATGCCGGCCTTGGGTGGAAATAAAAAGTATGAGTAAAGCAGATGTAGAGATTACGGAATAATGCAACAAAGATACTGAGAGGAAAGGAAGCAAAAGGGAGAGAGGAAACAAGAGGAAAGAAAAGAAATGGAGATGAAACCAGAGTACTAACAAGAATTGTTCTAACTATACCACAAGGAAAGCTGATGAGCAGCCCTGACTAGGCCAGCGCTTAGGACATACCCTAGGAGGAGCTCCTGGGTGGCTCAATCAGTTAAGCATCTGACGCTTGATTTCGCTCAGGTCATTATGTCGGGGTCCTGAGATCAAGCCCTGTGTCTAGCGCTACACACTCAGCATGGAGTTTGCTTCAGATTCTCTCTCTCTCCCCTTCTGTCCCTGCTACCTGGCATGCCTTCTCCTTTTCTCTTTCTCAAAATTAATAAATAACATCTTAAAACAACAACAACAACAACAACAAAAACTACTATATGATTTACCTAAACTCTGCAGGAAGGAGGAGGAACTACAACCAGCAGCAACAGAGCCCTAAGTAACAGGCAGTTCAAGTCTGCCACTCCTGGATGTACCCTCAGGATGTGACTGGAAGGCAGAAGTTATTTTTCAAAGAAAACTAGAATTTCTAGAAGGAAGAAACAATGCTCAATGGAGTTTAAATATATTACAGTTTTCTTATAAATTAAGACACCAACTTAACAGGAATTAAAATTAAAACTTAAAAAAAAAGACTTCAACTATCTTACAGTATATCTTGCTAAAACCTCTTGCCTTCCTATTTGTTGCAGTTTCTCACATAACCAAAGCTTATAAAATTATATATACTTATACTGAGAAAAAAATTATTTTGTCAATAGTGAGCTAAAAATATTTACAGTTTTTATAGTTAAAAGCAATCAAGTTACATGCATCGGAAAAAATGTTCTTTTCTCGTTGATTGGAATTTCAATGTGTGAGATGGTGGAGTGGAAATGTAATGATAGGTCTCACTTTTCTAATTTTTACTACAGAGATTGAGGTGTCTTAAAAAACAAAGAAAGACCTCCCCCCACCTCCCCAACCCACCCACACTCTGAAGAAGAGTCAGAAAATTGTAACCCTTAGTTCAAGCTTATTCTCCTGAGGGCAAGCAATTGATCTTGATAGTTATTTCCTCATCAGTATTCCTCTAAATTCTCTGGAATAGGAGACAGATGATGCTTTTTGGCCAATCTTTCTGAGACTCAATCTTTCCATCCATTACCAAAGAGAATGCTGACAGTTGATATGCATATGAATAGCAGATGTTAGCATAGAATCAAACAATCTTTGAAAGAACACAGGGTGCTGAAGGTAAACCCAAATGCAGTTTCCAGTTTGTCTCACCACCTTTGCTTAACAGACAGCGGCTGTAACAATTCCCAGCAGCCTACTGCAAGTATGTAGGGAGAGATGTAGCAATTACGCCGCTCTATCTAGTAGGCTGGAGATATCTATATGGAGCTGCTGCAGGACCACAACCTTTAATTCAAAGCAGGCAGCCTTGACCAACAGAACTTCGTGGGATGGCAAAAATATTTGGTATCTGCTCTGTCCAATATGAGAGCTGGAAGGTGGCAAGTCCTACTGAGAAAACGAATTTTATTTTTTATTTATCTATAAAATATTTTATTTATTTGACAGAGACAGCGAGAGAGGGAACAAAAGCAGGGCAAGTGGGAGAGGGAGAAGCAGGCTTCCCCCAGAATGGGACCCCAATGTGGGGCTCCATTCCAGGACCCTGGGATCCTGACCTGAGCCAAAGGCAGACACTTAACCAACTGAGCCACCCAGGTGCCCAAAGAAAGTGAATTTTAAGTTACATTTAATCTCAATTAATTTTCATTAAAAATCACATGGTCAGTGGTTATTCCACTCATAGCACAGTTAGAGAATCTATAACTAATGGCCCAAATGAAGCATTATCTTCATCACATCTACATCTCCTCCTTTGGTTATCACTTTATATTATTTACATTTGTTATATTTGTCTAGATTGTTTTCCCTATATGCTGAGTATATTCATGAATTTAAACATGTATACATGTGTGCATTAAACCAAACACATACAAATACATACTAAACATATTTAAAGTAGATCTACAAAATCCTACGGCTGTTAAGAATTATTCTACATTGGGGGGCCTAGGTGGCTCAGTGGTTAAGCATCTGCCTTCGGCTCAGAGAAAAGCCCATTTATCCCTCTCCCGCTCCCCCTGCTTGTGTTCCCTCTCTTCCTGGGCTCTCTCTGTTAAAAAATAAACAAACAAACAAAAATGAAAAAACTACATTAATACAATAAAACCCTTGATAGATATCAGCCATTATCATGAATGACCACATAGTATAACACTATACTAAGGTGGCATTATGAAACAGTGTATCACTGTTGGAAATTTAGGTTTTTGTTCCTATTTTTGTTCTTATAAAAGGCCCTGCAGTGGATATATTTGCCTTTCTCTTTGTTCTATCTGGAGGAATATTCTTTTAGAATACATTTGTAGGATTGGATTTGATGGGTCAAATGTCTCTTTTTCAGACTATGGAGAACTATTACCAAATCACTACACAGAAAAGAACCAATGAAAAGACAAAGCTCTTTTGAAAATACAAATCTAACAAAATCCTTCACCTGTATCATTAGGAAAAGGAGAGGATGGTGATAATGATTTAATCGTGCAGATGATTAGTTTACAAAGATCTCACAAAGACTTTAAGAAAATCCTTTGATTGGGGCCCCTGTGTGGTTCAGTGGGTTGAGCCTCTGTCTTCGGCTCAGGTCATGATCTCAGAGTCCTGGAATCGAGCTCCATGTCGGGCTCTCTGCTGAGCGGGGAGCCTGCTTCCCTCTCTCTCTGCCTGTCTCTCTGCCTACTTGTGATCTCTGTCAAATAAATAAATAAAAATCTTAAAAAAAAAAAAAAAAGAAAGAAAGAAAAGTAAATCCTTTGGTTGATCCTGAAATTACATGAATGGTATTCCTGTGTCCTTTTGGAGAATGACATGCTACATTTGCCACTGAAGACCTCCTTGGGAGCACGTGCTTTCCCTCCACCATTCAACAGATTACTATTCTCCAGTTAGACACCGGGCAAAGTAGCTGGTTTGTCTTAGGGCTATTTTATATAGAACATATTCATCTTGAAATTAAGGAATCACACTCAAGTCAGCATTATATTCACATTATGAGACATAAGGGGAACTGAGACCTCATGAGAAAACAGCAGATAGCAATTTCCCACTTTACTGCTCAATCTAGGGCATATGTTCATGGGATGGAACCACAGTCACCCACACTATTTATATCTCTCTGGATTATTCTTTCAGCATAAACAAATTAAATGTGCAAATCGTGTGACTTTATAGGATGTTTAACACATTCTATATTTTTGTGTATAAAATGAAAGATGGCAAAGAAGAAGGAAAAGAAATGAAGAGTGAAAAAAAAAATGTGTGTACGCACATGAGAGAATTATTTTTAAACCTGAAACGTGTCCTCTTCTCCCCCTACCCATGTGCAGTATCATTTCAATGCTCTGTTCATAGAGCTTGTAATAAACAGTGGTTCTTCCCCAGAACACATGACAGAAGATCTCAGGCTATTTTCAAGCTCTGCCAGGTATACTTAAAAATCACAAATGAGAAGGAATATTCCTTTTCTTTACCCAAGTGAAATCTAGGAAAAGTTATGTCTAAGGAAAGCTCAGCATTTTAGAGGCAGAGGTTGGCATTTCCTTGCATTGCCTTGGAACCCCTGTATCCTTTTTGAGTCATCTTCATTTACCCTATAGGCTAATAGAAAAATATATAATGGGATTTAAATATAATGGGATATATATGGAATTTAAATATTTACATAATTTGTATCATTTTAGTTAGCTACTGTGAATGAGGTAAATGACCCAGCAGTTTTAAGTCCAAACTCAAAAGAAATAAGCAACTGGGAAACACATTCTCTTGAGAATTCAATGTCTTATTCTGCATCTTCTTCCATATTGTGTTGCATATAAAAGGTCGACCACATTCCAGGAAACATTTGTTCATAAAAAGCTCATTTCCTTTCTTCAAGGCAATGGAAAGTTAAATTACTGTGCTTATGAGACAAGTAATAAGGGGAAGAGACAGAATTAAAAGGCCACAGGAATACATAATAATTTAGAGTCCAATTAGCAAATCTAGATGCAAAAATAAGGTGAAAATCTAAATTGATCTGATAGGCATAGGCTCAATTCCTTACAGAAAGACAAAGTCTGAATAATATTCTGAGCCTGAATGTGAAATTTATCTCATTAAGGTATGGGGCTTACTTGAAATACAAAAAGATTCCAGAAGTAGGCACTAAACTGTATGATAGGTCCTTTAATCAAAATACTGTATAGGATAGTTATTTTTTTTTTTTAAAGATTTTATTTGAGTCAGAGAGAGAGAGAGACAGAGAGAGGGAGAGAACACAAGGAAGGGAAGAGGGAGAAGCAGACCCCACTGAGCAGGGAGCCCAATGCGGGGCTCAATCCCAGGACCCTCAGATCATGACCTGAGCGAAAGGCAAACACTTAACTGATTGAGACGCAGATGCCGTAAATTAGTTACTTTGGGCAGAATTTCTCCAAAGGGCACACAAAAATACTAAAAAACAGAGCTATAAAATTCACCAGGTAGGCCAGTGATTTAAAAAATCTGATAAATGTATATATTGCGAGATACTGTTAGCATATCTATCACCTCACATAGTTGTAACTGTATATGTGTGTGAGTGTGATTGAGAACTTTTTAGACCTACTCTCAGCAAATTTCAAATATACAACACAGTACTAACCATGGTTCTCACGTTGTACATTAGATATAACTGAAGTGTTTACCCTTTGACCACCTTCACCGGTTTCCGTCACCCTTGGCAACCAACAAACTGCTCTGTTTCTATGAATTGGTTTGTTTGTTTTTTTGATTCCACATATAAGTGAGATCATACAGTGTTTGTCCGAGTTATTTCACTTAGCATAATGCATAATGGAATTGTTAGATTGTACAGTAGATTGTAGATCTACTAGTTAGATCTAGTTAGATTGTACAGTGGATTGTTAGAATGTACTACAGTTCTATTACCGATTTTTTGAGGAACCTCCATACTGCTTCCGTAGTGGTTGCACCGGTCAGCAGTCCCACTGAGAACAGAAAAGGAAGGACTCCCTTTTCTCTATATCCTCACCAGCACTTACCTTTCGTCTTTTTGATAGTAGCCATTCTATTAAGTGTGAGTGATACCACATTGTGGTTTTATTTTGCATTTCGATGATGAGGAGTGACGTGGAGCTCGTTTCCATGCTCCTACTGGCGATTTGTATATCCCCTTGGGAAAAATGTCTATTCGAGTCCTCTACCAATTTTTAAGTCACGTTATTTGTTTTCTTTGCTCCTGAGTTGTAGGAGTTCTTTCTATATTTTAGATATTGCCTTATCAGACATATAGTTTGCAAGTATTTTTTCCCCATTCTGTAGGCTGCCTTTTCATTTTGCTGATTGTTTCCTTTGCTACATTGGAGCTTTTCATTTTGAGGTAGTCCCACCTGTTTCTTTTTGCTTTTATTGCTGTGATTCTGGTGTCATACTCCAAATCATTCCAAGACCAATGCTAAAGAGCTTTTTCCTGGGTTTTCTTCTAGGAGTTTTATGGCCTCAGGTCTTACACTTAAGCAATATTTATTTCTTGTTTCTTTTTTTTTTTTTAATATTTTATTTATTTATTTGACAGACAGAGATCACAAGTAGGCAGAGAGGCAGACAGAGAGAGAGGAGGAAGCAGGCTCCCTGCTGAGCAGACAGCCCGATGCGGGGCTCGACCCCAGAACCCTGGGATCATGACCCGAGCCGAAGGCAGAGGCTTTAAACCACTGAGCCACCCAGGCACCCCCACTTAAGCAATATTTAATGTCTCATGAGATGATTTTGCTGAGTGCTGCAAGATAGGGGCCCACTTCCATTATTTTGCATATGAATATCCAGTTTTCCAGAAGCACTCATTGAAGAGACTATCTTTTCTCCATTCAATATTCAAGGCTCCCTTGTCAAACAGTTGTTGACCATACGTGTATGGGTTTATTTTGGGCTCCTGATTCTGTTTCATTTATCTATGTGTGTTTTTAATGCCAATATATTATTTTATTATAGTTTTATAATACATTTTGAAATCAGGAGGTGTGTCACCTCCAGATTGCTTTGGCTATTCAGTTTTTTTGTTCTATATGAATTCTAGGGTTTTCTTTTTTCTGTAAAAAATATCACTGGAATCTTGATAGGGAATGAATCTGTAGATAGATTTGGGTAGTATAGCTATTTTAATAATATTGATTCTTTTAATCCATGAACATGATGTATCTTTCCATTTATTTGTGTCTTTTTTAACTTCTTCAGCATTGTCTTAAAAAGTTTTTAGTATACAGATTTTTCACTTCTTTGGTTAAGTTGATTTTTATGTATTTTCTTCTTTCTGATGCTAACATAAACAAGATTATTTTCTTTCTTTTTCAGATAATTCACTGTCATTGCATAGAAATGAAACTGATTTTTGTATGTTCATTTTGTTTTCCAGAATTTTACTGAATTCACTTACTACTTCTAACAGTTTTTTAGTGGAGTCTTTAGGATTTTTTATATGTAACAGTATGCCATCTGCAAACAGAGACAGTTTTACTTCTTATTTCCGATCTGGATGCTTTCTCTTTCTTTTATTGCCTGACTGCTCTGGCTAGGACTTCCAGTATCATATTGAATATGAGTGGTGAGAGCAAGTATTTTTCTTCCTGATTTTAGAGGAAAAGCTTTCAACTTTTCACCACTGATTATATCAGCTGCAGGGTTATCATACATGGCCTTTATTACATTGAATACATTCCTTCTACACCTTCTCGTTGCTAGTTTTTATCATGAATAAGTGCTGGATTTTATCAAATGCTTTTTCTGCATCTACTGAGATGATGAGTGACCCTTAAGTGGTGGGGATGGTGAGGGTAGGAACACTGGCTGCGATGGGGCTTCTCACTATACTTCACCTCTGGAAAATGTGGGGGGGGGGTGTGTGTGCGCGCGCACGTGCTTGCGCGCGCACACACACACACACATTTATTTATATATTTATTTATTTTAAGGCTTTATTTATGACAGAGAGAGATAGTGAGAGAGGGAATATAAGCATGGGGGAGCTGGAGAGGGAGAAGCAGGCTCCCCACTGAGCAGGGAGCTCGATATGGGACTCCATCCCAGGAGGCTGGGATCATGACCTAAGCCGAAGACAGATGCTAAAAATGACTGAGCCACCCAGGTGCCCCTGGAAAATATTCTTAATCCTTGTTTTTTAGGGGTAGGGGAAACTCATGCCAATTCCTTTGGTGGGTAGGTAGGGGGTAGTGCTCAGTGTGTGGTTTATGTGGGCACACAGCAAAAACTGAACTTAAGAGCTCTAATTTTCATTCAGCTTTGGCTTTTCTTTGTTGTAAGAAAGAATACGCGATGCTGGAGCTGCAGCAGCCTTCTTGGGACAGTAAGGGAAGACCTTGCTGGAGAAAGTGATCAGCAGAGCAGCAGCAGAACCCAGACACGGATGCATCATTCAAGGTGAGCATCCAACTGAAGCAGCCTCTATCTCAAGAGGGTTCAGCTAGAGGAATCAATAAATTCCCGTTTCGCTTGACTTTCTCTTATAACTGTCAGGAGACGTCAAGAAGAGACATTTCATACTGGATCAAAATCTCTTAGAGTCTCATAGGTGGACTCAACAACAGATGAGCTACTGCTCTCCTTCGGACTCCTGGCTGCTATATACTGGACTAAAATTCAGATTCTGCTTTTGTTGCGAGTGCCCATGACCACCCTCAGGCTCCGTGATTCACTAGAGGGTCTGACAGGACCCAGAAGTTGTTTTATTTATGACTGTTACATATTATAGTAAAAGGACTCAGAGTAGAATCAGTGAGAGAAAAGGCTCTTAACGTGACATCTGTAGGAAACCATCTATACGCTTGCAAGAGTGTACCAGTGGAGTCCCACAGCATGTGCTTAATTTCTTCAGCACAGAGTTGTGATAACACCTGTGAAATGTTGTCTACCTGCGAAGTTCATTAAGGAACCAGTGCCTAGTGTTTTTACTAGGGGCTAGTCACATACGCATCCTCTGCCTACAAGATATAAAAATTCAGTCTCCTGGAGGGAAAATAAATGTTCAGTATAAACCACATTGTTTGTAAAAACAGTTCAGACATGGTACACTGAGGCCACTCCTGCCATATATAGAAAGTCTGAAATCCCTGCAGGCAACTGTTTATCATCCGAGTTCCTAAACCCCAGCCAAAGGCCAACCTTAGAAACCAGCCTTTCTAAGGATATCAATCTCAAGGCTGGCATGCTAATTCTTCCTTGCACACTCCCCTTCTTTCTTTGGGATACTTCAGGACTTCGAGTTAGGGCAGTCTTCTCTTCTAATTGCCATGCACCACATCCTGTGAACAGCGTTCTTGTTTGTCAGACTGGACACCACAAATACTGCAGGTGAATTCAGTGTCCTGCTATCTGCCCTCTTCTGATAGAAGGATGGACCTCATTTTAAGCTCAGTCCATCTATATGTGCTCTGCTGCAGCCAAGTAAAGTAGACTACAGGCCACTGAGAACAAGGCAATGTTCTATTTATTTTTGTATCCAGAGTTCTTAGTGCATCTTAATATGTATCTACTAGATAGATGTTTACATTCTAAGATGTAAACGTGCCATACTAACAGATTGTCAGCATTGCTTTTTCGTTGTACCCTTGCTCCTTTGAATATAGGAAGAGATATTTATGTACACACAAAAGGCACCACTTTCTGACACAAGTGGCAAACTAATCAAGTCTCAGTATTGCAAAGGCTACTTCAGTTTACTGCTTCAGCTACACATTACTAAATTAACTTGAAGAACACAAATATGTCTATAGAATAGAACTAGTGTTCATATAAATAACTATAAAATCAGAAAATCAGTTGCTGGACTTATCAGAAAAAGAATCAAGAATCAAGTATAATATACATATGATTATAAATGTGTGTGTGTATGTATATACATATATATATATATAATTTTTAAAAAAATATTCCAAATACTGTGCTGAAGCAAAGTGATGAGCATCAGGCAGCTAGGAGGCCTCCACAGAGAAGAGTCTGTAATCAGCACTTTGTCTTGCTGCTCTAGCTGTTCTCCACAGATCCCAGATGTAATGTGCTCATAAGGAGCCTGTAATACTGTTTATCCGAGTTGCACAGTGTACTGTGAGTATGGAAACCTTCCTCTGTGGGAAGCATGGCTGCAGATGACTAGCTGAAAATAAAATTACACTCCAGGCTGGAGATATCACCATAATTTAAGTGCCTGGAAGAGCTGCTTCGTTTGTAGCACATTCCCCTCCCCTCACATTTACGAATACAGTGGCCCTTGAACAACACAGGTTTGAACCACAAAGGGTTTTTTCCCCAATAAATACAGTACAGCAAATGTATTTTGTTTTATGGGGTTTTCTTCTCTGATTTTATTGTAAAAATACAGTATATTATGCATATAACATACAAACTATGTGTTTATTAACTGTTCATGTTACTGGTAAAGCTTCTGGTCACCAGTAGTCTATTAGTAGTTAAGCTTTTGGGGAGTCAAAAGTTATACACAGACTTTTCAACTGTGCCGGGGGTTGGTGCCTCTAATGCTTATGTTCAAGGGTTAACTAAGTAAATTTAGTAAATAAGCCATTTTGAGTAAAAGTACAGTAGATGTATATGAGTAAAGCTTCCTCCATTTAAGTCTTACAAATGTTGATTTTTAATAGAATGCTACTCTTTAAGACATCTAATAACTATAAATATCAATATTCTTTTTTTGCCCCTTTAAAAAAAAATATTTATTTATTTACTTGACAGAGAGAGATCACAAGTAGGCAGAGAGGCAGGCAGAGGGGGAGTAGGAAGTAAGCTCCCTGCTGAGCAGAGAGCCCGATTTGGGGCTCGACCCCAGGACCCTGAGATCATGACCTGAGCCAAAGGCAGAGGCTTACCCCACTGAGCCACTTATTCAGGCCAACGAAATATTAAATCACTTACTAAAATTCTTACTAAAGCACACTGCAGAATCACACACCAAGAGAAATCTCAGGGAGCAATCAGGCATGTCCTTTTTACCTAAAGAAAAAAGTCCTGCTACAAATCCAAGCAGATGCTAATATGGCTCGAGGCTTTTATTAAAATGCCTAGAAAAAACTTTTTTCATACTTCCATTTGTAACTCATTCTACTGCCTCTCATAGATGAGATATCTTTGGAGTTTTTAATCAATATCTCTTTGGTTGTGGTGAGAAATAATTTTTGTTAAGTTAAATTGTATCTGGCATAAGTCGTATACTTACAATTTCACTTGTTAAGTGAAATCAAACACCTGCTGAAAAGGATTCTTATAATCTGAAAGGGATCCTAAATTCTGAAAACACTTTATCTGTATAGACAAACTTGTTTGGGATTAAATTCACCTACGTTAGATAGGATCTAATTCTTGCATATAAAGAACAGCTGTTTTCAACTGCAATTACTTTACAAGGCACAGGCTTTCTATTGGCTTTTATACCCTTCCAGTCCTCAATCCCCGAAGGCAGTAACTCCAGTTCTCATTTCCTATCTTAAGGAAAGAAATCCAAGCTGTAGGCAAATTACCACCTTAATTACTATTGAATCTCTATTTGAATAACTAAGCAAGCTTGTTAACTAAATTTCAGAGGTAAATGTCCCTACTGCCTATGGGAATTAAATTTTTATGTACATACATGCATACTCACACATATTAGATATATAAATCAAAAGATAACTTTCCCTGGTGTTTCATCTAATCTGAAAGAAATAGTTTCATTTCTGTGATAGTTAAACCTGTTTTTTTGTTCCACTGGGTCTCTGCTTTGTTCTGTGTTGCCAAGCAACTAAGAGGATGAGGATGGGGAAGCTGGCAGAGAATTTCAGTGGCATTATTCAGGCCAAGGAAATATTAAATCACTTACGAAAATTCTTACTAAAGTGAGCACTGCTAAAATGTAGGGAGTTCCTATGTGGTCTGTGATTATTTTAAATTAAAAGTTGATAATGTGGAGATGATGGCAGTAACGTTTTCCCCCCACTTCCCCTAAAGTATGAAAGTAGGTGAAATGATTATGAGGGAAGACAGGGTAGATAAATTTGTTTTACAATGTCTATTAGGGAGTAAAAATGTATACTTGATCTTTTTACAAATCGTCAATTGCCTTGATTTTTGCCTCTCGTTTAGACTTCTTTCATTTTGTATAATGAGCTACTTACAGGGAGAAACTGAGAAATTTACACATAAATCAAGGTAATGAACAGAGGTCTACTGTACTTATATGCTATCCTATTAATGCTTAATTAATGCATTTTTGCAATCCTTTACAATTTTTTTTGGTAATTAAAAGAATACATAAACCTTGTAAATAGGAAAGCCATTCTATTTTATTGGCTTTTATATAAATAAAGGTATGTATTTAGTCTTTCAAATACCTTATATATTCATAAAAATTCATCGATATATAAAATGATGAAAGAGAACATATGTACATTATTTATAGACCTAGTGGGAAAATTTAAATTGTTTATGCTGATTTCCTTATTTAATTTTTTCAACTGAGAGATGAAATATATGTTCACTGACTTTACATAAGCTGATCTCCAGTTTACAACATTCCACAAATTTAATTGTGGTGCTTGGTATGAGTTTACTCATAGAAAAAAAGAAGCTAGAGGCTCAGGGCTCTCACAAAACTCTATTAAATCCATAATTTACTTGGTAAATTTACCTGGAAAATTATAAACTATTAATAGGACATAGAACCTATCCACAATGTGGAGTGATGTTTTAATGGGAAAGTGTCTGAAATGATCAGTTTTGAGTACTATGGTTATGTATTCCCCACACATATCTTGGAAATACAATCAGACCCATCTCACTGATCTCCTTTCTACAGAAAGCCCTCTGGCCTATGAAACAGAAATCTCTAAAAGTCTGAGAAGTATGTAGGCTGGATACTTGTCCTTGGAGTAATTTCTCTTTTACATGCTATTGGAACTGGCCTACCTGCTTCCTTCTCCATTGATTCTGCATCTACTTCAGCCCAGGTGCTCTCTCCTTCCTGGGGTACTGGAAAGAGAATGGAGCCTGAGAGTCTACATTTCCAACCAACTTTCTAAAAACTTAAAAAAATTTAATTTTATTGTCTTTAAAAATGGGTATAATCAACAGGGATAGAAATTAGTAGTGCTCACAAGGCATCTTCGGCATACATATATTTTCCATGTTTAGAAACCTCGAGGATAGAGGATAACAGAAGAAAATTAATTTTTTATATTCATTCCTTTTCAAATAAAAATAGATTGTACTAAAATCTATCATACACTTCTGTGAGATCTAAATATATAACTTTTCCAATCAATTCCTTGATAATAATTCCTTGAAAAGTCACTTCTAATTACTAAATTCTAATTTAAATATGCTTTTCTTATCTAAAATTAGTTTTACAAGATGAGAAGGAGGGCATTTACATTATGACTAACAAATTTACCCAATAACAAAATATGAACAGCTTGTATCTGTCAATAAAGTGGCAAAAAAAAAAAATCATTCAATTTTTTGGATTCCATACTCTGTTCTGCCTACCGTGAATATTTCAGAAGAGAGTGTTAATCTTTAATTTATTGCCATGATATTGCTGAATACTCATGACATACTTAGAGATACTGCTGAGTGCTCGTGACATGCTACTTATAAACATATCCAAAGTGGCCAAAACAAAACCCCCAAAAAGCCCCAAAGCAAAAAACCAGATCAAGACACAGTATTGACTCCATGAGTAAAAGCAAGTCTTTGTGTACAAATAAAGTTTTGAAGATACAGAAATGACTAGTTAAAAGGCAAATTTGAAATTCTTCAGCCATTAAGACAAGATGCTAGGGGGCTTAATTTTAAATTCAGCACCCCCCCCCCTTTTTTTTTTTTAAAGATTTCCTTTATTTATTTGAGAGAGAAGGAATGAGAGAGCATGAGCTGGGAGACAGACAGATGGAGATGGAGCAGTAGACTCTTTACTGAGTAGGGAGCTGGATGTGGGGCTCCATCCTAGGACCTTGAGCTCACGACTTGAGCTGAAGGCAGATGAACGAACCATTCCCCAGGTTTCAGTAATAAATAACAGGTGTTTGAAATAAAAGGCAAGTTAAAATGAGCTCTGCCATTTTACCACAATAAAAAAAATATGGGGGAAAAGGAAGGAAGGAATTCTGGCCCACTCTTCCATCTGGAGTAGTTAAGGTACTCTGTGTCCCCTTTTTAAGACGGGTGCTCTGGGGCCCTTAGAAGGACCTGGACCTGGTTACCTGCCTCCTCGTGCAGTACTGTCTACTGTGTCAAATGCAAATATATTTCCTTCTTGAGTAATTAAAGTTCAAACATTAGCAATCCTAGAAAATGATATTATTACAAGAATATGCCAATTTTTAATAATTACTATACCACAATAAATATATCTCTATTTTTAAAATTTAATCATTTCTTTGAAGTAAATGTCTTTTAGCCTATTCAAGGATGGTGAACAATGGATTGATGCTCTACCTTCTATAGTACAGTTAATCCTAGAGTAAAGCTCAGTGTTTTTTTCTTTTCCCTTAAAGATTATTTATTTATTTATTTGACAGAGAGAAAGAGATCACAAGCAGGCAGAGAGGCAGGCAGAGAGAGAGAGGTGGAAGCAGACTCCCTGCTGTGCAGAGAGCACGATACGGGGCTCAATCCCAGGACCCTGAGATCATGACCTGAGCCAAAGGCAGAGGCTTAGGCACTGAGCCACCCAGGCACCCCCTCAGTGATTTTTTTTTTTTTTTTTTAAGGATATAACCACCTTCAAGCTACCAATGTGGTTTAGGTGATATTTTGATAACTCTAAGGTACTTTTTTCAGAGCTAACCATTGCCTGGCTTTAATACATGAATACATTTGGAATACTAATATGCCTGCCTCCTGTTATATGGATATTCTCTTCTGTTCTCTTGCACTCCATCTGTTACAGCAGAGGAAATCAACAACCTTGGGAACCCACAGAACACGTCTGACAGCTGCAGACTCAGATTCTCAGTTCAACAAATTGTGATTCACTAAGACTCTCTGACAGGAAAAACATCCTCTACTACAACCTGGTGGGGCGATGTGTTAGTGTGTATGAGTTTGAGTGTTAGTGTGTGTTTGTGTTATGTGTGTGGTTTAATTAGCTTAGCTAAAGGAAGAAGAACATGCCCCCAATTTTTTTCTTTTTATCACGACTGGTATTTCACTGCTCTTTCATGAGCTTAAGGCAACACTGTATTCTACCATGAGCTCCTACTATACCCCCTGAGTGTGGGGCACAGTTGATCATGTTCAAAATCTCACCCCCGCAAACATATCCTTATTTTGACTAAATTCAGCTTAAAATAACAATAAAATTGTGTCTTTTATTAATACCCACTTTTTATTTCCATTAGAACATCACCATTGTCCTAATGCTTTTTCCACTTCCTGACATTATTCTAAGGTCAATGATTTTGTCTGGTCACTAAATATGAATACTGTTTTAGGTATACAGCCTGTTTGGTTGTTGTTTTATTGACACTGTGACTTCATCCTCTTGTCCTTATAACTAATTTTATACAAATTAGGGAGCCACAGAAAAACTACAAGAGGAATTATAAAAAGAGAGCCTCTGCCTTTCTTGGCATTTGCTCCACCGTCCAGCTGATATTATTTTTCAATGTAAAACCACGACGCAAAATTTACACTGTTTTTTTTTTTCTCTTTTTCTGGTTACATCTAGACAAACGTCCACTTGCACTGCCTTCTGCAGGGCTGGCATCCTTCCCAGAAACAGGTTTGAGAAGTTTCTGACTATCAAGGAAATTACTGAGCAATAAACTAAGATGAAATTCAAAATGAAGTCTTATACCTAAAAGTTAAAAAACAAAACAAAAGAGTCAGGGGCAGTAAGGGTGTGTCCAAAAATTAGGACTGCACAGACAGGAGTCATCCACGGTTTAGGATCAAAGGTGTGGAAGACCCGCTGTCAGGCTGCTGGCAGATGGACAATGCAGTTTAGTCACATGCAGCTGCTCTTTATGGGAGCTTCCTGCCTCTGCTTCTGCAGAAATTCAGGGCTGCTTCTGACACTGTGACCAGAGGATGCTCACTCAGTCCTGACTCTTGTGATGAGCTGGAAGTAGGAACTGGCCCAGTCTCTGGGAACCATGTGGACAAGGGCTCTCAGTGAGCCTCAGCTTCTCCCCCTAGTGATTAATTCCCTTAGGCGTTGAGCAGAAAAAACTTCCCTAAGATTCTGGTAATTTCTGGGTTTAGGGACAACATACATAATTAAGTTGCATACCTTTCCCTCTCAAATTAAGGAAGCATTTGATAATCATCTATGAAAACTCTCTTAGCCTTGATTCTCATTTGCATCTTCATCCCATAATAATAGTAATTAATAATTATAACAATTAGTTCTACTAAGGCTACCAATTTTGGACAAGATGAATAACCATAAGCTTCTAGACTCCTTTTGCAGATGAATCCCAAAGATATTACAGATAATACTGAATCTTCGTGGTTTTCAGAACTTTATTTAGCAAAGAAAACAACAACAATAACAACAAAAATACCAACAGACAAGAAACCCCAGGAGAGGGGCACCTGGGTGGCTCAGTGGGTTAAGCATCTGCCTTCAGCTCAGGTCATGATCCCAGGTCCTGGGTTGGAGCACTGCACTGGGCTCCCTGCTCAGCAAAGAGTCGGCTTCCTTCTCTCTCCCTCTGCCCCTCCTCCCCCCAACACCTTCCCCTCACCCCTACCCCACAGTGTTCTCTCTCAAATGAATAAATAACACCTTTAAAAAAACCCACAAAACCCAGGGGAGCAGGAAGAAGCTCTCCTAATATGGATGACAAAGATAAACTCTAAAGAGGCAGAGTCAATAGCCATAGAATGGAGATGGACTGAGAAGGGCTCAATCTGGCCCTTTCTCAGATTTCCCAGATTAAAATATCACTTGCCTAGTTATCATAATGTCACAAAAAAAGCAGCCCCTCCAAGTACCATTCAGAAATAACAAGGTAACATCATGGCAGCTCTGGAGATCTGCTAGAGTGGGGAGCCTCTACCAAAGGTTGCAGGCCCAAGTGTTCTCTACCCTTCCCTTCTGCACTTGTGTAAACTCCAGAGGGCAGAGATTTTTGCTGGTTTTCCTTCCTCAGACTGAGGGTAATAGCTGGTACATAATAGGTAACCACTAAACAACCAATGAATGAAAGAATGAAGCAAAATGAAAGTGATTTTGATGGTGTCCACAGATGCCTGGCCTAGGAAGAGGTTCCAGTCTCACAAGATGTACTGCACAATGACAGATCCTCTTTGAAAAATATCTTGCAGGATGTGTTTCATCAAGAAGAGAAATGAATTCCACATCAAGCAACAAGGGAATTAATGGCAAGTAACAACACAGCAAATTAATTATTACATGAATAAAAATAAGAAATATAGAAGAAGGTAGGCTGGGTGGCTCCTTCAGTTAAACATCTGACTCTTGATCTCAGCTTAGGTCTTGATCTCAGCATTGTGAATTTAAGCCCTACACTGGGCTCCATGTTAGCATCGAACCTACTTAAAAACAAGAACATATATAGAGCAAAAACTCCATATGATGCCAACATGAAAAGAAGAGATGTCACAGTAGGTTGGGAAGTTCAAAGACTGATAAGATTCTTATTGAGGAGGAAGAGATAGTAAGTTTTACACATTAGAAGGGGGAAAAAATCAGTTTAATAAGTTAAAGACATTGGTCAGAAGAGAAAAAAAAACCAGAATTTCTAAATTTCAAACAAAAAGAATAAAGTCTGAGTTGTAAACAACAGAAAGTAGGAAAAGAGAGGGGGGAAAAAAAAAAAACCATGGTGAATAACAACATGAAACAAGATGGCAGAAACAAATGATGACTAAGCCATGAGAACAAAAAGAACAGCAAGGGGGGAGCGCCTGGGTGGCTCAGTGGGTTAAAGCCTCTGCCTTCGGCTCAGGTCATGATCCCAGGGTCCTGGGATCGAGCCCCACATCGGGCTCTCTGCTCTGCAGGGGGCCTGCTTCCTCCTCTCTCTCTCTCTCTCTCTGCCTGCCTCTCTGCCTACTTGTGGTCTCTGTCTGTCAAATAAATAAATAAAATCTTAAAAAAAAAAAAAGAACAGCGAGGGGAATACAGTCACTGGTACTGTAAAAGTTCTGTGTGGTAACAGATGGGAGCTACACTTGTGCTGGGCACGGCAGAATGTAGAGTTGTCAATCAGTATGTTTTGCACCTGAAACTAATGTAACATTGCGTATCAGCTATACTTCAATTTTAAAAAATGGCAGAAATAAAGCCTTCATATAAATATGATAGGGATACATTTAAAAAATTTAGTGATCAAGGATTGACTCATAACAGATTTACAAAAATATCTAGCATTAAATTGTCCTCAAAAGACAAAGGAAGACTGATGGAGGAGATAGAAAAAAAATAGATAAGTGTTAACCTAAATATTTAATATTACAGCAATTTAAAAAGATACATAACTTGCTCAAAAAGGCAATGTATCAATATAGGTGACATATAATATGTATCAATGAGATATAATGCTCATAAATATATGTGCACCTAATATCTAACTACTAATTGAACCATGATAAGAAAAAGGTATAATTTTTCACTGAAATTTCAGCAAAACTCTTTTAGAAATGGAGCAGAAAAATAAACAAATATGCACTAAATGTGAATTACACCATTATCAAACACAATCTAAATATATATTGTATAAACTTTACCTAACAGGTAATGCTCATTTTTTTCAAGAATATACAAATCTTTTTATGTATTAGACTACAAAAGACATCTCAACAAATTCCAAAAAATCAACCTATACACCACAATCTCTTCATAAAATGTAATAAAACTTCGCATTGGTAATAAAAACAAAAGGTCAGGAAACTGAACACTTAAATGAATTCACAGGGTTTAAAAAAATTTTTTTTTTAAATTTAAATTCAATTAACATATAATGTATTATTGGTTTCAGAGGTAGAGGTCTGTGATTCGAGTATTACATAATACCCAGTGCTCATTACATCACATATGGACTTGTTGTCCACCACCCAAATGAATTCACACTTAAATGAAGTGGAAGTAATAAGACAAATTAAAGAACACTAAGAGCTGAACGACAGTGAAAGTTCTACACATCAAAGGCTGCGTGAGATGAACTTGAAGCAGTAGGGTAAAACGCAGAGTTCTGGATTTTTCACATTAAATGAAAGAAAAGAAACAAACTAAGCAGTCTACATGAGAAATTAAGAAATGGAATGTCTGTTTACAACAGGTACCAAATCTAGTTGACTACCTTAAGCAATCAGAAAATCAGGTGAAATATAAGAAACAGAGTTTCTCAGACTTTGAATAATATGCAACACAGGTGGGAGAACTCAGAGAAGGGGAGAAAATGAGGAAAGATGCCCAAGTGCCACAGCTAGTTCTCAGACTGTAGCATAGCATGAGGGAACTCAAGAATACTGAAGATGAGAGTGGCACAGAGGGAGAGTACTCCAGAGGTCTGCATCTGTTCTCCTGGAGTCTTTGGTGAGTAATGCTCAATGGATGTGTGTGAAGAAACTACCGAGGTGAGAGAAAGAACCACCAAATGAGCAAGTGGACTCCCAAGGCTCAAAGGGAGCCAAGAATAGTCTGTGTGCTCACCCAAAAGGGTGGACACATAGGGCACTGAGGACAATCCTTAGCAAGGTATCGCCTCAGTCATGGAACAAGATTAAAACTGGTTCCAGAACTGCCCTGACAAAGCTTAAAAGCAAGTCTGGAAAGGACCATACTAACTCCAAATAACTGAATTATGGTCCTGTCAGGATCTGTGAACGGTTTAAGATTTTACCCCGCCTGTATGCTAAAAATTAGCCTGTTACTGCTTCACATATGCCATAGCAGAAGACACAGACTCCTGGGCCAGAGATAGGCGACTTTACTGAAGGAAGAGCAAGTAGCATGAATATCATATAGGTTGGCAATGGCTCTCTTGATCTCTAAGTATGTCACGGGTAACACATATGTCTGTATGGATGTCTATACATGCAGTGGGGTACACTATAGAAGGTAATACAACTTTGACAGCAAATGGGAATAAGCTTGCTTTTTCTCTGTGGGAAAAGTGTTACCTATCTCTCAAGATTGTGTGCTGCAAACACCACCTTGAAAAATGGCCTATCACTGGTAAAGAATATATAAAAATTCTTACAACTAAATTAAAATAACTCATACAATGCAATAAAATAAGGGTATAACACTCAGACAAGTTTTCACCAAAGTGATATATGCATAGCAGAACCAACACTCTAGGGCAAGGATGTCACAGTACAGAAGTCCAGACCAAGACACAGAAGGCTTGTGAATTCCCTTCCTCCCATGCACACACCAACTGTATAGCTACAAATTGAGCAATTTCCTCTGAGAAAAATCCAGAAACAAGTTGAGTGTCTACAACACTTCAGGTGACTGAGAAAAATAGCAACATCAAAATGGGTATGAAAGGCTGAGAAACACCCTTGCCATAAACCCCAGCCTTGACACAATAAACATACAATTAAGAAGGAACCCTCAAATTCCAGCTTCTCCCTGAGAAGCCAAGGTTTTGGGTCATACATCTAGTGCCCCAAATTTTAAGGCTGCCACCAAAGGGATAGACCTCCAAAAAGACCTAGCTCTGAAAGCCAATGGGCTTGCATTCATGAGTCCCACATGACTACAGCAAACAAAGAATCAGTTGTTAATGGATGTATGAGTATTCCCCTTGGCAATAATACTATATAATAATACAGTATAATAATACTTAGCACAAAAGGAACAGGCCAAAATGCTCACTCCCAGTCTTTCCCTGTAAGGAATTTAACTACATATCTTATTAGTTGCTGCATGAGGGCCCAACTTCTAATCAGCCTGCACCGAGGTGCTTACTACCATCCTCTTTTTTGAGATACTGACAGGTCTTGGCACACCTTCAACTCCTGGGAGACACTAAGAACAAAGATGGTGGTTTGGATAGTCATAAAGATTCAAGAGGAAACAAGGAGCTCATGTTGGGTGATTAGTGAGTTTTGTCTCTTATATAAGACAGAAGATGCCAAGACTAGAAGGTATGACTATTTTATCTAATGTGCAAAACCAATACAGAGTGTCAAGGAAAACGAAGGAACAGAAATATATTCCAAACAAAAGAACAAGATATGTCTCCAGAAACTGATATTAATGAAATGGAGAAAAGTGATTTCCCAACAGAGATTTCAAAATAATGGTCATAAAGAGGTTCACTGAGGTCAGGAAAGCAAAGTATGAACAAAGTGAGAATGTTAACAAGATACAGAAAACATAAATAAGCCCCAAACAGAAATAAGACAGCTGAAGAACACAGTCAGTAAACTGAAAAATTCAAAGAGGGATTCAAAAGTAAACTAGATTAAGTGGAAGAAAGGATCACAGATCTCAAAGATAGAACAATGAAATTAGGAACAAAAAGAAAAAAAGTATAAAGAATGAAGACAGCTTAAGGGACTTATTACACCATTAAATGTGTCAATACATGTATCATAGGGGTCTGAGTAAAGGGGTGAAAAGAATATTCAAATAAATAATGGTTGAAAACATCCCTGAACTGAGAAAAGAAACAGATATAAAGCTCCAGGAAGCCCAAAGAGATCTAAATAAATTTAAAGAGATGCACAGAGAGAGAGAGAGAGAGAGTATAAATAAACTGTCAAAAGTTAAGGATAAGGACAGAATTTTAAAAGCAACAGGAGAAAGGAAACTCGTTACAAAAGGGGATCCCCATAAGACCATCTGAGGATTTTTAAACAGACATTTTCAGTCAGAAGAAATGGGAATGATACACTTAAAGTATTGAAAGAAAAAACTGCCAACCACAAATACTTCATGTGGCAAAGTTGTCCTTCATAAATGAAAGAGAAATAAGGAGTTTTCTAGACAAATAAAAGCTGAAAGAGTTCACTGTCACTAGACCAATCTTATAAGAAATGTTAAAAGTAATTCTTCAAGCAGAAATGAAAGGATGCTAATTAGTTACAGGATAACTTATAAAAGTATAAAACTCACTGTGCCAAGCGTGACCAATCTTATAAGAAATGTTAAAAGTAATTCTTCAAACAGAAATGAAAGGATACTAATTAGCATGGAGTTCAACATGGGATCAGTCCCGCAACCCATGAGATCATGACCTGAGCCAAAACCAAGAGCTGGACACTTAATTGACTGAGCCACACAGGTGCCCGTACAGGATGATTAAACATGTTCCTAAACAACCAGTGGCTCAAAGAAGAAAACCAGAAAACATGAGTAGCTTGAGACAAATGGAAGTAGAAACACATCATACCAAAACTTACAGGATTTATCAAAACCAGTTCTAAGAGGAAAGTTTATAGTAATAAATGCCTACATGAAGGAAAAATAATCTCAAAGGGACAACCTAACTTTACACATCACGGACTAGAAAAAGAACAAACTAAAATCAAAGTTGGTAGAAGGAAAGAAATGACAAAGATCTGAGCAACAATCAATGAACTAGAAACTAGGAAGTAATCAAAAAGATCAATGAAACTGAGGGCTGTTTTTTTTTGAAAAGATACCTAAAATTGCAAGACTAAGAGGAAAAGAGACTCAAAGTCAGAAATGCAAGAGGAGGCATTATAACTGGCAACACAAAAATAATAAAGATCACAATGGACTACAATGAATAATTATATACCAATGATTAGGATGACGTGGGAGACATAGACAAATTCCTAGCAACATAAAACCTGCTGAGACTGAATCATGAAGAAACCAAAACTATGAACAGACCAATCACTAGTAAGGAAACTGAATCAGTAATCAAAAATCTCTCAACAAAGGCAAGTCCACAACAAGAAGGCTTGAGTGGAGAAATATTTGTACCAAACATTTAAAGAATTAATGCCCATCTTCCCCAAACTCTTCCAAAAAAAAAAAAAAAAAAAAAAGGAGGGAATGCTTCCAAATTCCTTTTATAAGGCTAGCATAACCCTGATACCAAATACACACAAGGACACTAGAGGAAAAATACAGGCCAATATCCCTGATAAATACAGAATGTAAAAATTCTCAGTGAAATATGAGCAAACCTAATTCAACAGTACATTGTAAAACTCACACAAAATTAATTAAGTGTTATTTATTTCAGGGATGCAAGGACGGATATGCATGCAAAATCAATGTGATATATCACATACTACACAAAAGAAAGGATAAAAATCCATGTTCATCTCAAAAGATGCAGAAAAAAGCACTTGATGAGATTCTACATCCTTTCATGATAAAAACTTTCAACAAACTGGGTATAGAAGGACTGTACCTCAACATAGTAAAGATCATATATGACAATCCCACAGCTAACATCATATTAAACAATGAAAAGGTGAAAGTTTTTCCTCTAAGATCAGGAACAAGAAAAAAAATGACCACTCTCAACCACTTTTATTTAAAATAGCACTGGAAACTCTAGCCAGAGAATTAGGCAAAGAAAAGAAATAAAAGGCAATCCAACTGGAATGGAAGCAAACTGTTCCATTTGCAGTTGACACAGCATATACAGAAAACCATTGGACCCTAGTTAAAAACAGTGCTAAAATAATTTAGGCAAGTTGCAGGATACAAAGTCAGCATGCAAAAATCAGTTGTGTTTCTATATACCAATAATTAACTATTGGAGAAAAAAAATTAAGAAAGCAATACCATATAAAACAGCAACAAAAATAATACTTAGCAATAAATTTAACCAAGGAGGTGAAAAATCTGTACATTGCAAACTGTAAAACACTGATGTAAAAACTGAAGATGACACAAACAAATGAAAAGATATTCTGTGCTCATGGACTGGAAGAATTAATATCTATGACATACATTACTTAGCAAAAGACAGGAAAGAATGACGGATATGTACACAACACAGTTGTGTCTCAAAAGTATTATACTAGTTAATAGAACCAGACACAAAAGATTCTATACTATATAAGTCCGTTCATATGAAATTCTGGATAAGGCAAACCTCTGGCTATAAAAGCAGCTGAGTAGTTGACAGGAGCCAGGAGTGGGAGGAATATATTGATTATAAACTGTTATAAGAAAGCTGTCATCATGAGAAAGCTATGCTCTAATATGACTGTTTATACATTTGTCAAAACTCAAAACTCATACTTTTCACTTGAAAGTGGTGAATATCATTTAGAAGATATTTGCAAATGACATATCTGACAAAGAGTTATTATCCAAAATCTATAAAGAACTTATCAAAATCAACACCCAAAAAATAAACAATCCAGTTAAGAAATGGGCAAAAGACATGAATAGACACTTTTCCAAGAAAGACTCAACATCACTCACCATCAGGGAAGTATAAATCAAAACAACACCTGTCAGAATGGCAAAAATCAATCACATAAGAAACCATAGGTATTGAGGAAGATGTGGAAAAAGGGGAACCCCCTTGCACTGTTGGTGGGAATGCAAACTGGCACAGCCACTCTGGAGATTCTTCAAAAAGTTAAAAAAAGAACTATCTTACAAACCAGCAACTGCATTACTAGGTATTTGCTAAAAGGTTACAAATATACAGATCTGAAGGGGTATACACATTCCAGTGTTATAGCGAGCATTACTGACACTAGCCAAACTATGGAAAAAGCCCAAATGTCCATGATGAATGGATGAAGAAATATTATTCAGCCATCAAAAAGAATGAAATCTTACCAACTGCAATGACATGGTGGGAGCTAGAATCTATTATGCAAAGCAAAATAAGCCCATCAGAGAAAGATAAATACCATATGATTTCCCTCATATGTGGAATTTAAGAAAGAAAACAGATGCATGGGAGGCAGAAAAAAGAGGAACAGACTATAAGAAACTCTTGACAATAAAAAGGAAACCAAGGATTGATGGAGAGAGGTGGGTGGAAAATGGGCTAGATAGGTGACGGGGATTAAGAAGGGCACTTGTTGTGATGAGCATTGGGTGTTGCATGTAAGTGATGAATCACTAAATTCTACTTCCGAAATCAATACCGCACTGTTTGTTAACTAACTACAACCTAAAACTAAGAAAAAAAAAGAACAGAATTTTATTCATACAAACCATACCTCACTAGAGCTGAATACCCCCTTCCAAACAGAATGATTAACAAAAACAAAAACTGACTTTTTAAAAAGATTTCTTCTTCTTCTTCTTCTTCTTCTTTTTTTTTTTTTTAAGATTATTTATTTGACAGAGAGAGACACAGCAAGAGAGGGAACACAAGCAGGGGGAGTGGGAGAGGGAGAAGCAGGCTTCCCACCGAGCAAGGAGCCAGACTCAGGGCTCAATCCCACAACTCTGGGACCATGACCTGAGAGGAAGGCAGACACTTAACGACTGAGCCACCCAGGTGCCCCTAAAAAGATTTCTAATACATTCAGATAAACCTCTGGCAAGAACAATAAAAAAATAAACAAAAAGGAAGATAGAGGAAATATAAATTAAAACTGAGTGAATTGTGGGTAACCTCTATCATGAACTATCACTCTGATTAAGCACAAAACAGATGAATAAACATTAATGAACAACTATTAGCCAATGGCTTGAATGCCTTGATGGAATAGATCCATTCTGGAAAAAAAAGTAACAATGTGAAATGGAATATATGATCAGCAAAGTAATTAGAAATAGCATCTAAAACCTTACACCACCATCATCTCTCTATCTCCCCCCAATCAAAAACCGTTTAATGACTAGACCATTTTCAGGTCTACTCTGTAAACGTGTATTACCGAACAACTAAGTATAAAAAAAAGATTCTGACAACTAGATATCAAAAAGAACTCTGATGGTTCAGTAAAGAGTAGACAGCAAATGCTATAGCAAACATATTTAGTGAAGCAATTTTAGACATTACTGTTTTAAACTGGGGCTAAGGATCCCTGCTTCTATTAATGTTCAGCAGTATCACAGTCCTTGTTAATCAAATCAGCCTATAAATTTTATTAACATTTTTTCTATACCCCAAATAAACAAGTTGAACATGTGATAGAGAATGAGATTAACATTAAGAACAACACCTAACAATGAACCAATGAACAATGAACAGTGAATGCACTGGACTTTTATGCAGAAAGTTTAAAAACTCTATTAAAGGTTAAGAATGAATTTCCATGTCATAAACATACCCGTGGATATATATGTACTTGTCATATGGTACAGACAATGTAACAAACCAGGAGAAAATGAAGACTACATTTTAATTGGTGAATGAAAAACCAACTCAATATAAGGGAAATGGATTCCCTACTTTACATCACAAAAAAATCCAAAATAATGTAAACCTTAAATGTGTAAGATATAACTATAAGCTAACAGAAACATGAGCATACATCTTTGTGACTTCAGTCTAAAATAGAACATCTGTTTAAGACATTTAAAACACACAAATTATGAAGGGAAAAACTGTTGACTACATCAACAAAGAGGTAACAGGAGGTTGGTGACAGACATGGGTTAGACACTTTCAGAGGTGAAGACTGAGGAATTGATATATGTAATACATGAGATACATCCTCAAATCAGCCATAAAAAGCCAGGAAAACCAAGAGAGAAATGGACAAAGCATACAGATGCTCGTACATGGAAACATAATTCTCATAATTATTAAAGTAATATGTTTAAACATATGTTAAACATAATTCTCATAATTATTAAACTAATAAGTTTAATAATCAGAGTAATGTAAATCTAAAATACTGGATAACAATACACACCCACCAGATGGCCAAACTGTATAAAGTTGTATAATAGAAAGGGTTGGGGTTGGGGGCAGGGGGAGTTGGAAATGGAAACCCTTGTAGTACACAAGGGTTAGAATGAAATGGTTAAATTGCTTAGAATGAAAATGGATAAAGCCATTTCTGAGAATAATCTGAAAAGACCTGGTCAAATATTAAAATATTAAATAATATCCTAGAACCCTGAAATCCCATTTCTGGGTACATACCCCAGAAATATCCTCACAGAGGTTTATATGGTGATATGTGAGATGTTCATTGCACAACTGTCTACAAAAGCTAAGAGTTGGTGGCACCTAGTTTCACCATCGGTAAGAGAATGAATACATTAAATGTGTTATTTAAATGTTAATATATTGGGAGAATATACCTTAAAGACATAGAATACTAAATACATTGAAGTCCTTTGGAGGAGGGAGGACTGGAGGCAAGAAGAGTCATGTACGGGATGGCAATGAAAATATAGAAAAAGTAGGACAGGACCTTAGTATGTTTCATATTGGCATAAAAATGTAATTTATATATGTATTTTTATAAATTTTTATAATAATTTTTATAAACAGAGTAAGAGCTAATATAAAATTTTCAGTAAAGTTAAAATTGACAAAGTAACACTAACAGGAAAACAGTGAAGCAAAGTCAAGAGCAAGGTCTTCACTGAGCAGACAATAATGATGACGCATAAGACAGTCACACATACACCCTGAAGAGCAAGTAAAATATTCACAGGGCAAGGTCAGATATTTGGTTCAGTTTCAGAAAGAAAGCTTGACGTAGGAGTTAGAAATATACAGACCCCCTCTAGAAGCAAACTTGAACATAAAGTTAAAAAAAAAAAAAAAACAACTAGTCCATCAATTTTCAGTAAGTAAAGGACATGACATTTATTGTCATCTTTCAGAGAACTTAAAAATAGCCAGTGATGAAACAGGATTTTTGAGTATTACATAGAAAGAAAACATAAAATTCTAGGGTTAAAAATATCGAGACTGGGTTGGTTCATCAAAATGACAACTGAGGACACTGCTGACTTAAAAATAACTGTAGCCTGCCAAATTTCACGAGTACAAACATTAATCAGAGTTGTCATAAAAAAGTTTGAAATTTAATAGTATATGTAACATAAAGAGCTCAGTGATTGACTGCATCATGACAAATCTCTGATTCACAGCACATTTTCTATGAAAAAGTTAAAAAAAGAAAGTAATCAAGAAAGCTTGATCATGCACCTTAATTCAAAAGACACAGAATGCTTCCTAAATGCCTTTTATTCCTGCCTTTTCCCATGAATCTCATCATCTTCAAAGGACACAGATCTACTACAATGAAGAATATTCAAAAGAACTTGCCTTGGGAACCGAAAAGCAAATTAAAAAGGAGAATTTTAAAAACCACCACCTTCAGAATGTGCCTAGATTCCTAAAGTGACTACTATGAAGAGGTAGTGTTCATGGAAGATGTGTAAATTATGTATGGTTTTTAAGTTCTGTTACGACACAGACACACCTGATGTAGGACAGTACATAATAAAGACTATAACTGAGCGTAACGAGGCACCAAACGTTATTGAATTTTTTCTTTGCTTTTGGTTGTCGGGAGTAAATTTTCTGAGAAATTAAGACAACCAGTGCTTTCCTTCTTAATGATAAAAAACATAGATCTCCCTGTTCACTGCTAAGGAAAGTGAAAGTGAGAGTCAAAACTCAATTTATTTCTGCTAATGCTAAGATCTTAATTCTGAGAATGGAAACCTCAGCTACTAGTTTAATATAGAGACATGCATCCCAATTTCACACACATTGGCATTCTAACACTAAGTGGTATTAAGAATAAAGGTTAATTATTTTCTTTTTTCATGTGAGGAGCAAAACACTTTTAAAACTAGTAATGTTTTCCATCAATGTTTCCTTGAAACATGGACTATACCTCATCAGGCGGTTGTTCAGCTTTGGCCTAAACCACCATTTTATATTAAAAAGCACTTATCAAGAGTACCACAATAACCTGATCTCTATACAAAATGTAAATTCTTGTGTTTAAGTAATTAATGAACTTAGTACCTCTTGCTTCCCAATTCAGCAGTCATGGTCCTGGGGAAAACATAATTTAGATAATAAAGGTGGAAACAGAAGACTGTGTGTTGTTCTCACTGGGGTATGCAGAGGTACTAACAATTCCATCACCCTCCTTAATATACAGCACAGAAAAATATAGCTTTATTCCTTCTCCACCTTGGATGATCTCATGAGGTTACAAGAATTCTCTCCTCTAATTATACCAGTGAAGTGTGTCACACATCACATATTCATTTAACAAATAGCTACAAAGCACCTGCTGTGGGTCACCCACTATGCTGGTAATAAGACCAAGCATGGTCTCTGTTCTGTTGTAGGGCAAAATTCACACATCAATCAAATATGTACAAATAAATCTAAAATTAGAATGTAATGAAGAAACCACAGAAACATATGGAGCTTTGAGAATATGGCCTAATCTGGATAGTTAGAGGAGTCTTTCCTGATGAAAGAATAACTAAATAGAGTTTTTAAGACTCTGCTCAAAAAGAAAGAGAAAGGAAGGATATTTATTCAGAAGACATGGCACGTGCAAAGGTCAGTGGTAGGAAGAAGCATGTGCTTAAAACCATGACAAAAGCAAAGCAGCCTTCTCATCTTCTCCAATTTCTCAGTTACTCAGTTTATCTCAATTTCCTTCTTCCCTAATTTCAATTTCCCATTTTTCAATTATTCCAAAGGTTAAAAAAATAGTCTAAGTCCTCCCCCCAAAAAAAGTCTCACCCAAGTGTCAATGAGGAAATGCACATAAAAAAATCAACTTAGGGGCACCTGGGTGGCTCAGTGGGTTAAAGCCTCTGCCTTCGGCTCAGGTCATGATCCCAGGGTGCTGGGATCGAGCCCCGCATTGGGCTCTCTACTCAGTGGGGAGCCTGCTTCCTCCCCTCTCTCTGCCTACCTCTCTGCCTACTTGTGATCTCTCTGTCCAATAAATAAATAAAATCTTTAAAAAAAAAAATCAACTTAAACACTCACTGAATACCTACCACGCAAAGCCCTTAGGACTGAGAAACCTCACTGTCCCTGACCTTATGCAGGTAAGTAATAACAACAAAGATCACAGCCATGCTTCCCACATTATGACAAGCACATATCCAGGGTTTAAGGATGCTCACCTCCCCAGGATAGCAACCCTGCCCTAGGCACTATAAAATTCCAACAGTTAATATGGCACATCTTACTTGAGCCTTAATGTAGCTCATGTTTTGGGGGGAAAAGAAAAAATTAAAGATGCATATGTAGCAACATAGAATATGTAAGATTTCAGGTTTTTTCTGTGTGTGGGATATACATGGAGAACTACTTCAGGCCAGATCCCCAGGACATTCATGACTCTAGAGGGGCATTATCTTCTGTGGAGCAGCATGGAAGGATCTTCTTGACATATGGGGAGGACAATAAAACATGTGGCATGTTGAAAACACAATAAATACCAGTGAGGTAAAACTATTCTATCTAATTCATTCTGTCTGAGTAAATAATCTCGGTTCCTACTTGACTGAGGCCTGCACTCTCTCCACTTTCCCATTACTACCAACATTTACACACTAGTCCCTCCCTCCTCTCTCTGCAGAGAAGCCAGAAAATGAAGGTGTTGAAGGGAGAAGATGACACAGGCAGCTTAAAAGACAGCAAGTATCTCAGTTCTGATTTTAAGTTCTAGGACCACCATCCTCCCCCAAGGACCCTCCCCTCTGGTCAAGACACACATCAATTCCAGTGTATGGATGCTATAAAATTTTGTTGTAGCCTTTTGATGACTTTCTTTTTACTTAACCTAGTTTAAGTGAGTTCTTGTTCAATACAAATCAGAGACGTGCCTGGAAAACACATCTGTCTCTCCTTCATGATATTAGCTCCTCCTCCTCACTCCTTAAGCATGCTAAGGGCTATTCTCTTTTTACAACAAAACTAGCTAAACCACCAACCAAATGAAACTTTGGGTTGAACAGTGCTCTCACTGAACCCCAGAATGTGACCTTATTTGGAAATAGATCTCTCTCTGGAAATAGATGTACTTAGTTAAGTTAAGGTCATACTGGACTATGGGTGAGCTCTAAATCCAGTTAACTGGCGGCTTTAAAAAAAAATTAAAGGGAGATTTAGACACAGAGAAACACATAGGAAAAGAGGGCACATGACAACACAGAGAGGAGCTGGAGTGTCTAGAAGCCTAGAAATGCCAAGGACGGCTGGCAACCAGCAGAAGATGGAAGAGCCAAGGAAGGACCCTTTCAGAGGGAGTAAGACCCAGGAGACACCTTGGTTTCAGGCTTCTAGACTCCAGAACAGTAAGAGAATAAATAGCTATTGTTTTATGTTACTTTCTTTGGGGTACTCTGTTTTGGCAGCCCTACAAAATGAGTAACCTTCTTAATCTCCCATCTAGGGTAACCACACATTTTGACTGTACCTTATGTCCTGGCCAAATTACCACCAAGGTCCCTTTCCATTCTCAAAAATATTCCCAATTGGATGATAAATTATGGTTATACCTCCAATCCATTACATAACCATTGCTCTCTCCTCACTAAAGCCAAGTTTATTAAAGGAATGTATTCTCTTGAGAAATTTATTATCGTTCTTTCCAGTGGTGAAGACAAATTAACAAATTTGACACCGACCTTTGGGTTTTACTTTTTTTTCTTAAGATCATTAATTTCCCCCCTACCTTTCTATTATGAGAATTTTCATAATTTCACAGAAAAGCCTAAAATGATAGCACAATGAATGTGTGTGTTGACTCTTCAACCTAAGTAAGGGGTTACAAATGATGGCCCAGAGCTGATCTGGTTTGCTGCACGTTTTTGTTTAGCCCAGATGGCTTTTATACTTTTCAAATGTTAAAATCAAAAAAAAAAAAAAAAAAAAAAAAAAAGAATGGGGCGCCTGGGTGGCTCAGTGGGTTAAAGCCTCTGCCTTCGGCTCAGGTCATGATCCCAGGGTCCTGGGATCAAGCCCCACATCGGGCTCTCTGCTCAGCAGGAAGCCTTCTTCCTCCTCTCTCTCTCTGCCTGTCTCTATGTCTACTTGTAATCTCTGTCAAATAAAATAAATAAAATCTTTGAAAAAAAAAAATTTCTTGATTTGTGAAAATTGTATGAAATTCAAATTTCAATGTCCATTAATAAGGGTTACTGGAACACAACCATGCCCATTTGTTTATACACCTGTGGGTATTTTGATGTTAAAATGGTCAAGTTGAGTAGCCATGACAGAGATCATAAGGTCTGCAAAACCTAAAATATTTACTCTCTGGCTCCCCATAGAAAAATCTGGCCAACTCTTCACCTAGTCACCACTTAAAAAAAAATAACACAACATAAAGAAATAAGCAGCCCTCCCCCACCACCCCACTAGTCTGCTTGATCTGCTGTAACAAAATATCACAGGCTAAGTGGCTTAAACAGCATTTATTTTCTCACAGTTTTGGAGGCTGGAAATCCAAAGCCAAGTCACCAGCAGGGTCGGTGTTTGGTGAGATCACTCCTCCTGGTTTGCAGGTGGCCAACTTTTCACTGTGTCCTCACATAACCTTTCCTTTGTAGAGAAAGCCCTGTGGAGTCTCTGCCTTTTCTTATAAGAATATGAATGCTATCAGATTAGGTCCTACCTTTATGAACTCATTTACCCTAAGTACCTCCTAAAGGTCCTTTTTCTAAGTACAGTCACACTGAATGTTGGGGCTTCAATATTTTTGAGGACATAATTCAATCCAAAACATAAACATATACATATATACCCCAACAATCTTTATCATGCTAAAGAAAAATAATAATAATAATAATAATGTCATAATATAATAATAATAATAAAAATAATAATAATGTCATAATATAATCCAATATACTGTACACACTCAAGTATCCTGAATTGTCTCAAAGGCTGTTTAAAGAAACTTAAAAAAGCCATTTATCATTCTTTTAACATTTACTGTCTACGTTGTTCATATGTAAAGATAAGAAGCCAACACTGCTCCTAGTTAAGAGTAAAAGATATAAAGAAATACAGTAGAGTGAGACCAGAAGCCAAATTACAGTTGGTTAAAGAATAATGATGTATAAAAATGATAATCAAGAGGGGTCAAAGGAACCTGGGACAGATCTTAGTAAGTTAAGTAGGCCTTAAGTGTTTACTGACACAATGGGTAATTAATATTTTATATCCTTAATCAGCCTTGATAACTAGAATATACACCCCCCCAAAAAAAACATTAAAAAATCTTCAGTTGTTATTTTTTATTGTAAACATTCGTTACCTGAGACCAATACACATTTGTCAACCAGGAGAAAACTCAGGCACCTCTGGTTCGTTTTTACCCCAAGAGTCCAAGTATTTCCAGACTTTTTTGGGGGGAGGCGGGGATACAGTCTTTATATCCCTCAAGGCCCTCAGCATTTTCACTACTTTCTCATCACCCAGACTTCATAACTGTAGTGCCCTTCTACTCTGTCTCCTTATATAGTCTCTCCACTCCCTACTTATCTGGTCCACTTGTGCCAGACCAATTGTTTCAAGTAAGTATTTGGTCAGTCTCTTCTCAGAACCCTGTAAGAGCATTCCCACTACATACAAAATAAAGTTCAGTTCCCTTTTGTATCCTACTCCAGACACTCCACAACCTATTTGAGCTACTAGATTCTCAAATGAACCAAAGTTCATCACTCACTCTTGAACAAAATGTGTCTGAAGCTTCACTCATGCTCTTCTGCTCATATGAAAACACTCCACCTTCTCAAGGGCACCACTCCAGCAATCTTCCTTCTTTTCCCTGCATCATTTGTTTCCTTTCCACTGGGACATTCTTATCAACTAACAAAAATTTAAAACACATGCAAATTTCTCCACCCATTTCCCTTTAAAGAAAAAAAAAAAAGCAACTCAAAAGACTTGGCTGTACTCACTGTTTCTCTTATTCTTCTAATTAGGTTTTTGACTGCACCACTGCATCTCAAGGTCACTGATGTCCTCCACATTGTTAAATGTAATGGACAGTTCTTAGCCCTTCCTATCACTTGGGATATCAGCAACATCTGATACAGTGAATCACTCCCTCCTTCCTGAAATCAGCTCTTTTCTCACTTGGCTTGCATGACAGGGCACTTTCTAGGCTGCTGCTTCTCCTTGGCTGGATCCATCTCATGCCAAGTGCCTCAAGGACCTCCTTGGATCTCTTTTCTTCTCTCAACTTCCTTGCTGATTCCACTCAGTCCATGGCTTTAAATACCATCATCTATTCAATGTTGACCTCTGGGTTCATATCCCCAGGCTGCATGGCTTCCCTAAACTCCTCTCCCCATTTATACACTAATATATAGGCTACTCAAACTTAATGTAAGCAAAACTGAACTCTCTTCTCCAATCCAACTCCATCCAGAGTCTTCCAGCTTTCAGCTCTTATGCCCCAATCCGCTTTACCTCTCTGACTTCCTGTCTTTCCTCACTCACTGCCAGTCTTAACTGGACTCCTTGCCGTGAACACACCAGGCACTTCTTAAGAACCCTGACACATTTTTGCTCGTCCACTTGGAATGCTCTTTCCCCAGACATACTCATGGCCTCATTTCTAAATTCTTTCAAGACTTATTTTCAAATGTCATCTTCATAGCAAGGCCTCCCTGAACATTAAAATTCAACCCACTCCCCACTCCAGACCCCTCTATAAAACCTACCTTGCTTTATTTTTCTCTACAGAATTTATTCCTTTTAAAATATATTATTTCTTTATACGCTTATTATCTGTCTTCTGCTAGAATTTAAATTCCATGAAAACAAACTTTCTGTTTTGCTTCCAAGAAATCTCCAGTGCCTGGAACACTACCTAACACATCGTTGGTGCTCAAAAATATATGATGCACTTTAATTAGAAAGATCTCATCTACTGTATTGTGGTTTATTTCTAGGGATGCTATGTATCCTGCGTGCACTAGGTTAATTACACTTGAGTAGAAATGAGTTATTCACTAAAATGAAAACACTGGATGAAAATTATTTTAATAGTATTTAACTCACATAGTTTACCTTAGATGCTGTACTCTGAACTTTCCATTCATTCATTCATTCATTCATCCTTCCTTTTTTTCTCTTTTTAAAAAAAGCTTTATGGAGCTATAATTGACCAATGAAATTTGTATTTATTTAAGGTATACAACTTAATATTTTGAGATATGTGTACATTTTGAATTAATCACCCCCACAAGATAATTAATGTATCTATCACTTTACATAGTTACCATTGCTTCCCCCCCCCGCTTCCCTCCATAAAAATTACCTAATTAGAACCCTTTCCTAATTAGTGAAATTTTTAGTTTCACATTTTAACCTCTAAAACAAAGAGCTCAAAATTCTAATAAAGTAATTTTGTATCAGACATTAATCCCCCATCCCTGCACATTTTATAGTTAGTTCTAAATAAATTCGGAGAAGACCCCTTTCAACCTCTGACACCTTCTTCAAAATGAGCTACGACTGCAAATATCTGAAAGCAGACGCCAAGGTGCAGTAAGTCATTATTGGTCAGAAAGAAATAGCCAATTATATATTTTTTTACCATATTTTATATGTATCTCCTATATCGGATGGATGCTGAGTTCTTGCTCATATGCACAGTTTCAGTAGGAGTTAAAGAACAATCTTTTAGTTACAACCAGACTTGAAGTTTCTAGATGTTTGGAGATTATGAATATTTTAACAAAGAATTTAAGTTGTATATATGGTAAATATTCATTGTAGCTAATGTGTAAATGAAATGCCACTATTAAAATATTTTTAATATTAACATTAATTTATTATGTTATTACATATAAAATATTAATTTTAATTTAATGTTAACATTAAACAGATCATTGTGATCATGGATAACTACATTACAGATGGCAAAATAATTCTGAAATCTTCTAACTTGCTTTATGCTAAGGTACAGAAGAAAGGTGACCTGTAAAGTGGGAAGAATCAAGATGAACTGATACTTTTAATAATATATTACTCCTTTAAAATTTTTTTTTATTTTCCCTTTTTCCCCCCTTTATTTTTCAGCAGTGTTTACTCACATGAGTC
This sequence comes from Mustela lutreola, assembly GCF_030435805.1. Classification (NCBI taxonomy): domain Eukaryota; kingdom Metazoa; phylum Chordata; class Mammalia; order Carnivora; family Mustelidae; genus Mustela; species Mustela lutreola. The sequence goes on along the minus strand of NC_081297.1, from coordinate 74,179,876 downwards.
TAAAATTTCTCTGTGGTATATAATTAACATAAACTTAACATAAATGTAGCTTAAATCTCTCAACCCATAGGTTTTAAAGTATAGTTACCTTAGCATGTTCTGAGAAAACTATATAATATGAATAAAGATGTTTTAGACTACAGCAGAAAGGCTTAAAAAAGGGAGCACACATTCATATAACATACAACTAGGAAAATCTACAAGTACCGAACACTTCAAGAAAATCACTAAAAAAATAGAAAATTTTACTTTTTCTGATGGTCATATATTCAAGAAGGTCATCACTACTTTAGTAAGATTTTACTTATTTAAGGAGAATTCTTCACAAGTGTATATTTTGTGATGATGATTATATGTGAAAAGGTCTGCACTGCTCACCTCAGTACTCTTTCACATTCCCCAAAGCTACTATGTTAAATTTTAAATGATTTTTCCTAAACCAAACTTGGCACCTTGATGGATTTAACTTTGAATATTATTATTTTAATGAGCACTGCTACTGAGGAGTACAGCTGTGAAATATTCATAAATTAGTCCCTGGTAGACAGTCCTGTCTGGCTTGTGCTCACTAAGCACACCTTCCTTATCATCCAAGGCACAGTCTGAGAAGCTCCCACCCCAACAAACTTAAACTCTTCCGACAGAGCATATTTACACTTTTCACTTTTTTTCTATATTTAACTAGAATCAGCCACATCTTACATATATTGAGACTGAGAATTTCCACATATCAATCATCTCCCAGAAGATCCACATTGTTCTGCACATTGTACGTGCTTAACCAAATGTTGAATCAAATTGAATTTCTCTGACTGGCTTACATGATGGGAATGGCTTATATCATGGAAAGAGGCAAGTTAGGACAGAGGGGTTAGCCAGCGGTAGAGAGAACTGTACTGAAAGTAGCACTGGACTTCTTAACCTCCATCCTAATGAAAATGGAGAACAAGGCTAAAATCTGAGCCAAGCAGCACAGCAGAATAAATCATGTCTCCTTCCCATACTGAACCATTTATCAACACGGGACAGTGCGTAATGAAGAGCTCTGAGGTGAGGTCCAGGTCTAAACGCCAACTATATTGATCACTGCTCTAGGACCTCTGGCAAAATACTTCACTAATGGGGCGCCTGGGTGGTTCAGTGGGTTAAAGCCTCTGCCTTCGGCTCAGGTCATGATCCCAGGGTCCTGAGATTGGGCCTCTCATCGGGTTCTCTGCTCTGCAGGGAGCCTGCTTCCCCCACCAACCCCCGGCTCTCTCTCTGCCTGCCTCTCTGCCTACTTGTGATCTCTGTCAAATAAATAAATAAAATCTTAAAAAAACAAAAACAACTTCACTAAGCTCAGCTTCCTTATCTCTAAAATCAACACAGGAATCAAATCAATCACATAAAGATACTGTGAGGATTAAATAAAGTCATCTGTGCATAACACTCTGGCACAGAAACCCAACTAAGTAGACCTTAGCTATCATTAGACAGAATGCCTACTAAATGCCAGGCCCCATGCCAAAAGCTAGTGACAAATAATTAAAGGAAACCTGGTCCCTGCTCTCATTAGATGGTGTAACTGATAAACAGGCCTAAAAAACATTAGCACGAAGTACTTCAGTGCTTTGAATTAAATTTTTTGCAAATAGACAAAGGATAGTCCAATTACAGAAAATCACAAGCCTGAGAGAATAGCAAAAGTGATTCTGAAATGTAAAACAAAATTTAAAACAAAACTAATCAATTTTGGGTTTACGTAGAGAGTTTCTAATAGGGATATCTAGCCCTGGGACCTGGGATTGCCCTACAGGGAGCTGCAAAGGGGGTTATTTTTGAGGGTACGAATTGACTAGTGTGCATGATCTCTGGTATTTGTCTTGAGAGAAAAGCTTGTTTTCAGGTGCATGAATTTCCCTCTTTCTGTTCCTAAAATATGATGATCTTCAGTGATCAGTAACAGTCTGGAGAATCTTTATGAAGCCAGAAATTCCTCTTAGTTCAAAGAAGCCACTAACAGAGAAAGGGAGCTCTCTCCTGCCTTGACTGTCCTATTTTCACCCCTTGAGAAGCCCTCAGTGTGCTGACCTCTGCAGGAAACGTGTCCCAGCCACGCCTTGCACGGAGAGCCATAGTCGCTTCTGACACTTCTAATTGTCTGTGTATGAGTAAACAGTTTTCACGTGATAGAAACTACTGTTTACACAGTCCATGACTGATGAACTACAAAACTTTCTCCCCAAGGGTGTCAGTGCAGGGCATAAGTATTACTATATTCTTATATTTTAATTTGGCAATTCCCAATTCTGATTTAGCCAGGAAGCAACACTGAAGAGTCAAACACCTGCACTGAAGTGACCTTCATTGGGCATACTGAGTATGTTAGTAATCTTTGCGTGTGGGTTTCAAAACAGTCTAGATAAGGAAAAAGGAAAATTAAAGTTAAATTACTACATAATTCAAGTTGAATTATTTTATCAAGTTGATAGACCAACAAGGATAATTCAAGTAACAGTTAAAACAGTGATGAAATCAACATTTCAATAGGGTAAAGCCACTTAAATCACAATAAACACTACATATAAATCAAACAAAACTGCTAACAAAAAGATCACATCATTAGTATCAAGGTATACAGACCCTTGAATACCACAAAATTTAGGGGCACTGACCCCCACCCAGTTGAAATATCTGTTTGATACAACCTTTGACACCCCCAAAAGCTCAATTACTAATAGTCTACTGGGTTTTGGGTTTTTTTTTTTTTAAAGATTTTACTTATTTGAGAGAGAGAGGGAGAGAGAACTCCCACAAAGCAGAGGAAATAGCAGACAGAGGGAGAGGGAGAAGCAGTCTCCCCATTAAGCAAGGAGCCTGATGTGGGGCTTGAACCAAGGACCCTGGGATCATGACCTGGGCTGAAAGCAGACACTTAAGACTGAGCCACCCAGGCGCCCCACGAATAGCCTATTGATGATCAGAAGCCTCACTGAAAACAAAAACAAGTCAATTAACATAATCCACTTTACACATATTACATACTGTATTCTCATACTAAAGGAAGCTAGAGAAAACACACTGTTAAGAAAATCCTAAGGAAGAGAAAATACATCTATAGTGTTGTATTTATTAAAAAAGAAAATCCATATACAAGTAAGTGGACCCATGCATTTCAAACCCGTGTTGTTGAAGGGTCAGCTGTGGCTTGAGCTCTAATGCTATCCTGATTGACATTTGCAAGGATAACAGATACTTCTCAATTTTTTCATGTCTCCTGAAAGTTTATCATAGGAACATGTCTTTTTTTCCCTTTTTCCCACATAATGTTCTTTACTGAGATTTCAAAGACACAGGGATACCCTTGAAGTATCAGCTTCTTCATTTACACAAAATACACCTTGCTGTGAGGTTACCTGTGGCAGCTGTAAGGACTGACTGCAGTCTGGATGCAGCCCAGGCCAGGAATTTGCTGGGCAAGTTACCCAAGAGCCCTTTCCAGAAATGGGTATGAAATTAGTCACTTTTCTGATTGTTCTAGCAAAGAGTACAGAGTTTATTATTTATTTCAGAGTAAATTAGATCATAGTAGTTACAAATACATAGTTTGGAGTCCTAGAGATATGGGACTGAATCTTAGTTTTGCTCATTAGCAGCTGTGCAATCTTTTTTTTCTTTTTAAGAGTAATTCGAAAACTTTTTTTTTTTTTAAATTGAGGTATAACTGACATAGCATTACATTAAGATTTAGATGTACCACATAATGATTTGATACTTCTAATTACTGTGAGGTGATCACACAATAAGTCTAATTAACATCCATCATCACATACAGTTACTTTTTTTTTTTCTTGTGATGAGAACTTTCAAGATCAGGAATGTCTTAATGTCTGTAAGGCAGAGACTGTTAAGGTCTACAAATATTTAAAAAACCCGATTATTCTCTATATTAGCTGAACTGAAAATGAAAAGCAGAATTCCAGATAGCCATATTTAACAGAATCTTTTCAATCTCTTGATTTTGACAGGAGAATTTTTTATGGTGTAGTGCAATCTTTATTGACAGAGCCTCTACTGTTTGTCACTCTTTTGTAGTTCCACTAGGGCTGACCTCCCCCAATCCTGCCTCCCGGGGTAGGGATATGGCCCAAGACACATCAATCAGGAGTACCACATCTCTCCCAAAAAAAGGGATGGGAATCTGGTATTGGCCAGTGCCCCTAGTCAGATCAGTACTAGTTTTAGGATTAAGATTCGTTGCTCTAACTATTGGGGGAAGAGTAGCTGTCCTCTTCAGGTATTCTTTCTGAGATTATGTAAAGAAAGGACAACCTAGAAATGGAAAAATAAGAGTTCTAGAGAATCAAGATAGTAAAGATCTATTCACTTAAATACAGGATAAAAAATTTATTTTGGTTTTTCCTTGTGTTAGCTTTCTGTCACATGAAATAGCCAAGGCTATGGCATCTTATACTGCCAGTCATTTTTCTCCAGTATTTTCCTCCAAATAGTTCCCCCATTCTACATTAGCAAGTCTTGTCATTGTCCTCAAAAATTAAAAAAAAAAAAAATTAAAAGGAAGAATTGAGAATAGAAGCTCAAACAGACATTTTGTACACTGAGGTTGACCACAACATTACTCACAATAATCAAAAGAATATTCTTCAGCCATAAAAAAGGAATGAAGTTCTAAGGGCACTGGGCTGGCTCAGTCAGTACAGCATGTGACTCTTGATCTTGGGGTCATGAATTAAGGCCTCATGTTGGGAGCAGAGCTCACTTATAAAAAAAAGAACGAAAAGGCAATGAAGTTTTGACACTCGCTACAATAAGGATGAACCTTGAAAATCTAATACTAAGTCAAATCAGCCAGATAGAAGGAAAAATACGGTATGATTCCAATTATATGTATAGCTAGAATATGTAAATTCATAAAAAGAGAAAATAAATGAGACATCTCAGGGGCTGACAGGAAGGAGTGATGGGGAGTCATTGCTTTATGGGTACACAATTTCTTTTTGGGGTGAAGAAAAGTTCTGGAAATAGATGGTGGTAATGGTTGTATGATACTGTAAGCATAATTAATGCCACTGAACTGTACATTTAAAACCGTAAAAATGCAAATTTTGTGACATGTATTTTCCAGTTGAAAAAGGTAATAAAAGAAGAAAAAGTAGAAAAACTATAAACCAAAACTTTACAAGTTTCTTAGCAAATCATCATCTATACTGCTTTACCAAAAAAGCCCAAAGCACTGTTAGGAGGTAAAACATGCACATCCACATCTTTTTATAAAAACGCAAGACATATAAACTATTTTACATATGTGGAAGAACAAATAAAACCAAACTGTGTTATTGCTTTTCGTTTCTCCACTAAAGTTACAATAATTCTATTTTTCTTGAATTCTTTTAAGCTCCAAGACTACTTGTATTAAATATAGGTTATCAAGTAAATAGCAAAAACAAAAGAAAATGAACAAATGTTGTTGAATAACTTTCACTTTTCTTCTGATCACATTAATAATGTACACTCTTACACAAAAATAAATGATATTTGTACAAAATATCCTACAATTTGAATGTCAGAAAACCTGAAACATTCTTGAAGAGAAAATTACTAAACTCACTAAAAGGAATACCTTTACCAAATGCAAATTTAAGAGATCTATTTATTAATTATTATTTTTACTCATTTATTAATTGTCAGGAAAATATATGGGAAGCTAGATTACTCATTTAGCAAGTTAAAAGGCTTTCACCTTTTTCCTGATTCTACATAGATGCTAATTATGAAAAACAAGTTTTTTTGACTATGTTAAGATATTGTAGGAAATCTAAGGACTGTTACTCTAAAACCATTCTTCACAATGAAACTGGACTTTTTTTATACCATACCAAAAAATAAATTCAAATTGGAAAAAATAATCTAAATGTGAGACATGAATCCATCAAAATTCTAGAACACATGCAGCAACCTCTTTGACCTCACCCGCAGCAAGTTCTTGTTAGACATGTCTCCAGAGGCGAGGCAAACAAAAGCAAAAGTGAACTGCTGGGACTTCATCAGGATAAAAAGCTTTTGCACAGCTAAGTAAATAGTCAACAAAGCTAAAAGACAACCTACAGAATTGGAGAAGATATTAGCAAAGGACATATCTGATAAAGGGCTACTATCCAAAATCTATGAAGACTTATCAAACTTAACACCCCAAACCAAAAAATCCAGTCAAGAAATGGGAAGAAGACATGAACAGCAAAGAAGACATACAAATGGCCAAAAGACACATGAAGAAATGCTCAACATCACTCAGCATCAAGGAAATACAAATCAAAACCACAATGAGATACCACCAAACCCTGCTCAGAATGGCTAAAATTAACAACACAGGAAACAACAGATGTTGGTGAGGATATGGAGATAGGGGAACCCTCTTACAGTGGTGGTGAGAAAGCAAACTGGTGTAACCACTCTAGAAGACAGTATGGAGGTTCCTCAAAAAGTTAAAAATAGAACTACCTTATGACTCGGCAATTGCATTACTAGGCATTTATCTAAAGGATACAAAAACAGTGATTTGAAAGGGCACATGCACCCCATTGTTTAAGGCAGCATTGTTCACAATGGTCAAAATATGGAACAAGCCCAGATGTCCATAAACAGATCCAAGGATAAAGATGAAGTGTGTATATATATGTGTGTGTGTGTACAAACACACAATGGAATATTAGTCATCAAAAAGAGTGAAATCTAGCATTGGCAATGATATGGATAGACCTAGACAGTAATATGGTAAGCAAAATAAGTCAGTCAGAGAAAGACAAATATATGATTTCATTCATATGTGGAATTTAAGAAACAAAACAAGATGAACATGGAGGGAGGGAAGGAAAACTAAAACAAGATAAAAACAGAGAGCGAGACAAACCATAAGAGACTCTTATATGGGAAACCAGCTGAGGGTTACTGGAGGGGAAGGGAGATGGAGGAATGGACTAAATGGGTGATGGACATTAAGAAAGGCACTTGACATAATGAGCACTGGATATTATATGCAACTGATCTATCACTAAATTCTACCCCTGAACTATTAATACACTATAGGTTAACTGAATTGAATTTAAAAATTTTTTTTTTTAAAAATACAGTTTGATGAGCTCAAAAAAAAAAACCCCAAAACCCCAGAACATATTTTTTAAGGTTTTATTTATTTGACACAGAGAGAGAGCGCACAGGCAGGCAGAGAGGCAGGCTGAAAGAGAGGGGAAGCAGGCTCCCCACTGAGCAGAGAGCCCGATGTGGGGCTTGATCCTGGGACCCCAGGATCATGACCCAAGCTGAAGGCAGAGGCTTTAACTCACTGAGCCACTCAGGCAGCCCCCAAAAAAACTTTTTTAAAAGGAAGAAAAAAAAAAAAAAGAAAAACCTATTCTTCAGTATTTATTATCACCTTACATATTAGGGAACATGATATATGACATATGAATGAACAGGTCACCTGTCTTATATACATACAGATAAGTTTTTTTTTTTTTAAAGATTTTATTTATTTATTTGGCAGAAAGAGATCACAATAGGCAGAGAAGCAGCCAGAGAGAGAGAGAAGGAAGCAGGTTCCCCACTGAGTAGAGAGCCGGATGTGGGGCTTGATCCCAGGACCCTGGGTACACGACCTGAACTGAAGGCAGAGGCTTTAACCCACTGAGTCACCCAGGCGCCCTACATATGGATAAGTTATAATGCATTTATAATGTTGACCTAAAATAAGTCAGAAAGTAGTAAGAGGAACTGAAAGAATGTATTTTAATTAAATCTCTTAATCTGTTACTTATCTTTTATCACTGAATGTCCTTCTTTTATCACACAAAAAAAGTAGCCATAGTAAGCTACCTCAATGACTGTAGTAACTTATAGCAGCTGAATATATAGATATAATGACAATATATTCATACTTTTTCATCTGACTATCTTTAAAAATATTAAATATAAGAATCATGGGTCAGAAATTGGTAATTTTTTATGGCTTAATCACTTTTATACAGATTATTGTGGTTTTAGCTATTTCAAAAGCCATATAAATATCTAATAAAACTAGTCTTCTATGTCACTTCTCACCCAGTTCTATGGTCATTGCCACTTTAATTTGGTGTTTATTTCTCTTTGTCTATATATTGATGCTTTTTGATAAAAAGCTTTCAGCTATTCCTATTAATTATCACACTTTAAAGATAGGGATTTAGTTCACTGTCCCTTCCCACCACCCACACAAGCACCCTGCTAGTCCCAAAACTGTTATAGTTGTAATTTCAGCTACACCACTAGTCAATGTTTCCAATACTTCAAACATGTCAAAGCTGTTGGCAGCTGAGCCTTATATTGCATTATGATGATTACCATCCCCTTCCTGCATATTTACCCCACCCACAGGAGAATGATTGCCTTTTGTTTTTTTGTTCACTTACTTTCCTATGTTCCTGTTACTAATTCAACCTCAAATTCTTTGTCAGTCATCTAAAAGCATAACATTCACTCATCAAGAATTTCATTACTTTAATCTTTCTCAAGACTGACTCTTCATGGACATTGTTTTACTTAATCTGGAGACTTCAGTGCTTTCCTTTAAAAAGCACATAACTGGGGCGCCTGGGTGGCTCAGTGGGTTGAGCCACTGCCTTCGGCTCAGGTCATGATCCCAGGGTCCTGGGATCAAGTCCCGCATCGGGCTCTCTGCTCAGCAGGGAGCCTGCTTCCTCCTCTCTCTCTGCCTGCCTCTCTGCCTACTTGTGATCTCTCTCTGTCAAATAAATAAATAAAATCTTTAAAAAAATGATTAAAAAGCAGATAACAACACAATAAACCAACTACACCCAACAGACATGTACGAAACAACTTATCCAACACAGAATACACATTCTTTTCATGTGCAACACAGGACATTTTCCAGGACAGACCATATGATAGGCTACAGATTAAGTCTCAATAGATTCAAAAATAGGTACCATACAGGGTAACTTCTTTGACCTCAAGAGGATGAAGTTAAAAATCAGTAACAGAAATAAAACTGGAAAATTCACAAATCTGTAGAAATGAAACAATGCACTCTTAAACAACCAAAAGTCAATGAAGAAACCACAGGGGAAATTAGAAAATACTTAAAGACAAAAAAGAAGATAAAATATATATACCAAAACTTACGGGACACAGTGAAAGCAGTGTTAAGAAGGAAATTAATAGCTATAAATTCTTTCAGTAAGAAACAAGATTCAAAGTCAACAGTCTAAATTTACAACTTAAGGAACTAGAGAAAGAACTAAATCCAAAGCTAGCAGAGGGAGTGAAATAAGATTAGAACAGAAAGAAACAAAGCAGATAAGAGAAAAACCAATGAAATGAAAAGTTAGTTCTTTAAAATGATCACCAAAATTGCCTAACCTTTAGCTAGGTGGACTAAGAAAAAGAGAAGACAAGACTCAAATTAACTAAAATCAGAAACAAAAGTGGGGACATTACTACCAACATCACAGAAGTAAAAAGGATTTTAAGAGTCCTATGAACAGTTCTATGCCAACAAATTGGATAACTCAGATGAAATAAATAAGTTTGCAGAAACACAAAACCTATCAAGAGTAAATAACAAAGAAATAGAATATATGAAGAGACTTGTAACTAGCAAGATGATTGTATCAGTAATTAAAAAACAAACAAACCAACCTCTTGACAAAGACAAGCCCTAGACCCAGTGGCTTCACTGTGAATTTTACCAAAATTTAAGAAACCATTATCAATCCATCTCCAAGTTCACCATAAATTGAAAAGGAAGGAGTAGGGGCACCTGGGTGGATCAGTGAGTTAAAGCCTCTGCCTTCAGCTCAGGTCATGATCCCAGGGTCCTGGGATCGAGCCCCGTGTCCGGCTTTCTGCTCGGCGGGGAGCCTGCTTCCTCCTCTCTCTCTGCCTGCCTGTCTGCCTACTTGTGATCTCTGTCTGTCAAATAAATAAATAAAATCTTTAAAAAAAAAAAAAAGAAAGAAAAGAAAAGGAAAAACTATTTTCTAACTCATCTTGTAAGACCAGCATTACATATACTAATGCTAGACAAAAACTGTAAGAGACTAATACTCTTCATGAACACAGATGTAAAAATCCTCAAAAAAAACACTAGCAAACCCAAACCAGCAGCATAGTATAAGGATTATATCCCACAAACAAGATTTATTATTGAAAGGTAAGAATGGTTCAATATATGAAAATCAATGTAATATGACATAAGAACAAAATGAAAAGAAAAAAAAAACACATGATCATCTCAATTTACAAAGAAAAAGCATTTGAGAAAATTTGCCACCCTTTCATGATAAAAATACTCAAAAAATTAGAAGGACATTATCTTAAGATAATAAAATCCATATAAGAAAAACCTAAAGTGAACGCCATACATACTCCAGAGAAAAGACCAAAAGTTTTTCCTATAATATAAGGAACAAGGCAAGGATGCCTGCCTTTCTGCTTCTATTCAATATTCTAGTCAGAGCAACTAGAAAAGAAAGAAAAGGCATCCAAATTGAAAAGGAAGAGGTAAAATGATATCTCTTCAGAGATGACATGGTCTTTTACGTAGAAAACACGACAAATTTCCCCAAAATTATTTTAGAACAAATGAATTCAGCTGAACAGAATATAAAGTTAATAAACATGTAAAAACACGGTGTGCATTTCTCCACACTGACAACAAACAATATAAAAGGGAAATTACAATAGTAATTCTATGTACAACAACATCAAAAAGAATAAAATACCTAGGAATTAACTTACCCAAAGACTTGTACATGGAAACTACATTTTTTTTCTGAAAGAAATTAAAGAAGACATACATGCTTGGAAACACATCCCAAGTTCATGGACTGGAAGGCTTAATATTGTTAAGATGTCAATACTACCCAAAGTGATCTACAGATTCAGTGAAATCCTTATCAAATCCCAATGAAGTATTTTGCAGAAACAGAAACTGATCCTAAAATTCATATGAAACTCTGACAGTCTTTTCAAGAGTTTTCTCAACAAATGCTACTGGAAAAACTGGTAAAAGAATGAAACTGAATTCTTAATACCATATGAAAAAATTAATTCAAAAAGGATCAAAGACATAAATGTAAGACCTAAAACTATAAAATGCGTAGAAGGAAAGAGGGTAAAAGCTTCATGACACTGGATCTGGCAATAATTTCTTAGATTTGACACCAAAGGCACAAGCAACAAAAGAGAAAGTAAATAAACTGGACTCCATGAAAATTTAAAAATTTTGTGTGTCAAAACTATATTAACAAAGGAAAAAAACCCACGGAGTGCAAGAAAATATTTGCAAATCATACATCTGGTAAGAGATTAATATTCAGAATATAGAGAGTACTCTTAAAACTCAGCAACAACAACAAAATAAACAGGTCACATTTAAGTCATATCAATATTTACCAATCTTTCCTAGTAGTACAACGTTTAGTATAAAATAACTTCCCTCTTTTATTTAAGTTACCCAGATTAATTTCTTTAGTGGCTTTCACCCAACTGTTGGGATATCCTGTGTAGTCCTTCATGAAAAGGACAGATTCCAAAATAAATATGAAGCCTACTGTTTCATCTGGGCATAGATTTGGTGAACTTCTTTATTTGCTTGATTAAATACTTACAATACTGAAGTGTAGGCTGTCTGGAATTTATCGAAGAGAATGCAAATAATGTTCAGAACATTAAAACAGCAAGAAAGAAAATGTCCCTTAAAGCATGATAAATATTTCCTCTATTATTAAAATATGTAAATAACAGGAATCCTTTCTACTCAAATACTTCCTTTTAGTATTTAACATTTCATAATTTTAAATTTTGTATCTTATGAAAGAGTAACTGATAACTACTCTGATTAATATTCCTTTAGTCAATTTTTAAGAACATCCTCCATATAAGACTCAGGTTTAGAGGCTCGAGATTCACAGGCGTATGTTCTAACTAGTGCTCTGAGGTATTCTGAAAATCCAAACATGTTTACAAGGTTCTGAGGTTTACAGAAACAGGAGCAGAAACATGAACTGCACGGTCAGCACCCTATCATGAATAAGACATGTAACGCTGTTCTAGAAACTGCTTTCAGTATTTTGGCATATCTCTCAGTGGTTTTTTAACAGTCAAGTCATTACTTCAATAGATAATAAAACTACCTATACAGTCTTATAAACTGAATATAGCTCTAACTGGAAATGTGAAGATTTTCTAGAGGTTTCATGTAGAGAGAAAAAATCTCTTCCTGATGTTACCTAATGGAGAAAAGCTGCTTGGCTGACACAGCGATCTAGGTGTCATTACATAATTAATAGCACCTGCAGAACCAAAGCTTTTAGTTTGTTCACACATAAATGGAACAGTAATAGACTCTGCATTAAGCATTTTAAACAGGTAAGAGTCTTCTCGGCCAAAGCCTTTAGTTCATGTATCACAATATAACAGCCTGGTGAGTGCTATAATAATGTTTCCCTCCCACTGTCTTTATAAAATATTCCACTACATTTTCTGCATTTTATATAATTTTTAAAATCTTGAATTTCACAAGTTTACTGCTACATTTGATCCCTAATCCCAAAACACTTGAAGAGTTTCAGGTTTTCATGTAGCTATAGGAGAATAATCAAATGCAAAGTAAACTAATAGGAAATTACTGAGTCATATGAATAAAAATGTTTCCTGAAAAGAGCATAAATATATTAATCAAAGCATACCCCTGGCATCCCCTTATGTCATTTAAAATATAAATCTATATATATATCAGTACAAGTTAGTTCAGAATTTCATGCTCTATTGAAGTTAATAAAATGTTTAATACTTCAAATAGCATATTCATAATGGGTAGCCTACATTTAGCTAGAATTTCTCTTTTTTAAAACAATAAAATACCAAACAAAGAAACATTTCATTTGCTATCATTACCCTAAAACCTGTTTTTCAAAATCAAAAAGTGTTTATGCAGTGCTACAGTAACTTGGCTAAATCTGGTCTAGTGCATATTCAAAGATTTTAAGGGACAATTAGAAAAGTTAAGGATATTTTTTGATTAATCTGAAAAATTTACTAAGCTTCACTATGTTCAAAGCACTATCCTAGATACATAAAATGTGATTGCTTTATTTCAACATATATTGAGCTTCTATGGAAGTGTGGAATACAGAGATAAGCAGTACATACCCTTGAAGTTCCTGAAACACAAATAGTTAAATGAATCACCTTTGAGTAAACTGGGCAAACAAACATTACATAAAAGTAGAAATTAAATCATATGTGTAAATGTAGGCTTAGTATCAAATGCATGTGTTGTTGAAAATGAATTAAATTTCTAGTAACAAGAGCCTGGTATGGTAGATATTTGTTATTAATGCCCCTTCATTTGGATTCTTTCTGTATCTCTAAATAATCTCTAAGAGGCAAAAAAGATACCCAAATCTTTTTTCTCTTACAAAAATAAAAAAATGCTAGATATTTCATCTATCAGAAAAAATTTTTAATTTCAGAGCACTAATATTTGGCATGCTTTGACCCAATTTGGGCTTGCTAGATTGGGCAAATAATCTTACTCCTACTAGAGGAGTCTATACAGTAAATCCATGTTACTTCTAACATACAAATTTAGTGGCTTAATTTGAGTCTGTCAGTCCTCCATTCAGGCTCCGCTTGCATTATTCTGTGTGAATGGTGGGACCAAGAGTGCTTCTTCTAATCAGTAGGGGATACATAAAACAGCTAAAATGCTAGGTTTTCTTCTGTACGGATGCAATTTTAAAAATTAAAATTAAAAAAAAAGGTGAACATACTAAGTGTAGAATTAATTTCTTTAAAAAGCTATTTCAGAGAAACACTTCATTTATGAATTTGACTACATTTTGCCCCCTTAATATGTTTAAATAACTCACAAAAGATGCCCAGTTAAAGTCAGCAGCTTTAATTTTCTACCCTCTCCACCAAAGGAGTGAAAACAATTGGTGCTTTATTTTATTTTATTTATTTATTTGACAGACAGAGATCACAAGTAGGCAGAGAGGCAGGCAGAGACAGAGAGAGGGGGAAGCAGGCTCCCTGCTGAGGAGAGAGCGAGATACAGGGTTCGATCCCAGGACCCTGGGATCATGACCGGAGCTGAAGGCAGAGGCTTAACCCACTGAGCCACCCAGGCACCCCAACTGATGTTTTTTTAAAATATGCAAGGATAATGAACCCTAGACTAGAAGTTTTGAACAATGCAAAGAGGAGAGACAAAGGTGACTTGCTTAAAACAGCAGAAAATATGGACGATGCTGGCAAGAAGCAGGATGACTGAGATGGCATAACTCTGGAAGGTTCAGGAATTGGAGGTACCAGCTATTTCAGACAGGGACTAAAAATAAGGAGACTGGTTGAAAACCTCTGCAATAATCAGTAAGAAGCCTTGTCTCCCTCCCAGTGCTCTTACCCGACCCACACCTGGAGAGGAGAGGAGGTTTACTGTCCAGAGACAGTGATAAGCAAGCTGGCAGGTTTGAGGACAGCACGCACAAAGAAGGCCAGATGGAAAGCATGGTCTGAAAATCAAAGTGTCTGGTCTTAAACCTTCTGAGGGGGAACAACAGTCAAGTCTGAGGACAGGAAAAAAAAGACTTCGTGGTCTCAAATTGTTTTACTTCCCACTGAGCTTTTTTTCACAGGCAACGAGTGCAGAATAAGAACCACCAAAAAGAAGGAGTTAGGCTAAATAAGAGGCCGTGGGACCTGAGACGCAGGGAAGTTAAGCAGAAGAGAAGTAGAGAGCATCCAGATCAGACGGGAGCAGGATAACGGAGGCTCCGGCAGGAAGGTGTGCGAGAAAGGGGAGGGGAGGAGACGCAGATTCACAAGGACGGATTTCCAGATGCTTCTCATTAAGATTAACTATCAAGACAGGGTTATACAGTTCCACTGAAGAGGGTGTGGAAAAGATGAGTGAGCGGTACGCTGAAGACTGAGCAAATTAAAGGAGGAGGCAATTATTTTCTGTAGAGGAGGAAAAAGTGTTGATACAAATGTATTAGCCCACAGGTCAGGTTCCAGGGCCCAGGGTAAGGTGGAGAAGCACGGAGCCTGTCGCGGGAGCAGCGAGGAGATGACGGGCAGCACAAGGACACGTCATCACAGCATGCGAAGCTGGTGCACTGGAAACAGTACTTCTGTAGCCATTATGATGAAAACCATAAATATCAGTTAATCCACAAACTTGAGATACAATCATAAGGGGGGTTGTGGACAGGGGGCTAGTGGTGGGAAGTTTCTCATCTCCATAATGGAAAGTCAGTGCAGAACTTCAAAAAATCAAAGTCAATGAAAATTATATAAATATTATTTATTTAGGAATACAGACTCAATTACAGAAGGAAATACCTAAAAAGAAGGAAAAGCAATTGCCTTTGGAGAGTAAAACTCAGGTAAGAGGAAGAGCAGGTCAGGGACAACTGCTTTTTGTGATAAACTTTATACTACTTTGACTTCTATATACATAATACTGTGATAAAAATTAAAATGAAAAATATCAATAACCTTAAAATAAGTCTGTGACTTTTTTAACCCACTACATGACTGACTCAACTTCAAGGGTATAGTCTATCATTTACTAAAGGAAAAAAAAAAAAAAGCAAAATGCGAAAAAGTGCTTTCCTGTGCTTTATGAGATCAATCTTCATCTGGCAAGCCCTTTGATTCATACTCTACCATTAAAATAACGAGCTAACTGACATTTTTTCCGGTTGCTGAAACATTATACACATGCAACATAAGTTAACAATATAATCTGAATAATCAAATTAGTACACAAGTTGGCTTTCTAAGGAACATGTGGAAACAAAAACTGCCTTACTATATGATTCATGCTGAGAAGCCCTAGTCATTTGAGCTTTTCTGATTTTTAGAAATCATCTGAATTATCGATCAATATATCCACATGAGGAATAATTATGCAAATACAACTTACAAACAACTGATATATAGGAATGATCTTTTGCCCGCTTCATCTCGAAGTCGTTGTCACAAGCACACAAGCAACATCTAAACTTCCTTCTTCCCCAACCCAGGGCAAAAGGAACGTTCTACTATGACCAGAGTTCTCATCACTACAGCTGACTTGCGGGTGCTTTTGCTGTCGCCACTCCATCTCTCCTGAGCCCCTTCGCCTACCAGTAGGGTCTGGCACCTACCTACACCCACACCTGCACCTTGAGAACCCTGAGTCCCCTGAGCATCTGTGCTTTTTGATTCTACTCCCACCTGGGAATTCTGGGGTTGAGGGAAAAACACACTTGGATTCTGGGGTTGAGGGAAAAACACACTTGGAATCTCGGGTTATAGCTTGGATGTTTTCCTGTACAGCAATGATAAGATTGTTTCACTATTTTCAGACACAATAAAGAAATCTGTGTACCACCTTAACATACAGTTTCTATCAGGAAACGTTTCACAATTTTCAACTGAACTTTAAATTCTTAACAAACAATTAGTAAGCTAGAAGTGAACTCTATAAAGACCAGTGAAAGAAATACTCTCCCACAAAACAAACAGCCAGAATAAGAACACCTACAATTATAAATGCTTGTCCAAATTTCCTTGTTTGCATTTTGTCCTAATTAGGAAAATATTACTAGTTTCAGTATGTTGTATATAACCACTATCTTATTATGATACTGCCATTTCACTGAGGTTAATTAGTAAAGTCCTCATTTTATTACTCATGTAGCTATTCCCTTCTTTACTGAAAAAGCTTCATCTCACTGAACTACAAAGAGACCCTGCACGATATAATTTGGCAATCGAGTTCATGCATTTCCTAGAACAGGTGACAGGATAAACCCAAAGGCTATATCAACTTCTTTCTTCCATGCTGGTTTCAGCTCTGAGATTTAATGAAATGAATGGCATACAAGGGTGATTCTGATTTTATTGTATATTACTCCAATACTTCTCCAACTGTGATGCTTGCCAGTCTACAGAGACTCAGGCTAAGAGGGAAGAAAAGGGATTTTTTTTTTTTTCTTTCTCCATTTTTTTAATCAGTTTACTAAGGATTTGGAAAAGTCAGGCACTTCAGATAAAGGTAAAGCCCAATATGACTACATTTCTTTTCCTGACTATTGAAGATGAACAAATGGTCCAATGCTTAAAATAACCCCACAAATACTTATTTCCCATCTTGCAAAATTTCAGCAAAGCCTTATGATAAAAAAACCAGCAATGTGCAAATAATCATTAATGACATCATCTGGTTCTGAAGTAGGGAAACTAGAACTAGCATTTGTCTGCATTTCCAATACAACCAGTATTTTCTGAGCACCCACTGTGTGCTGGGCACACTTCAGAAGGAACAAGGCAGATGAGGGCTCTCCTCTCATAGAGCTTAATGAACAAGTAAAACAGGATAATTTTAGGCAGCCATAAATACTATGAAGAAAAGAAATGCAGTGATATGAATGAAAGGATGTGGCTCTTTTCAAATAGGATCAAGTCCTATCTGAGGTGGTGACATTTAGACACAGTGACAAGGAACCAGTCACAGGGAAGATCTAGAGGAATATCTTTCCAGCCAGAAATAAAAGCAAAGTTGGAGATTCTGAGAAATAGATGAAAGAAAAGAAAAAAACAAAAACAAAAAAATCCTGGTGTGGCTAAGATCTACTGAGTGGTGGGGAGAGGGGGCAGGAGAAGAAGATGGTGGACCAAAGAGGGGCCAGATGGGCAGAGTCTATGGACCATGGCAAAGAGCTAGGTTGACTTGAAGGGTGGTGGAAAGCTACTAGAAGGTTTTCGGTAATGGAGAGTTAAGATCTTTATGTTTTTCAAATGCCGTTCTAAGCGCTCTGTGGCAACTGGCTCATGGCGGGTAAACATGGCAACAGGAAGACCAGTGAGGAGACTGGCTACTGCAATAACTGAGCAAGAGGCAATGATAGCTAGGATGGCCGGTAGTAGGGAAGATAAAGATAAGGAGGAGGAAATAGGACGGAGCTGAAGTTCTCAGACTTTCTTGCCTCATGAAGCCCTTTGTGTCCCAGTAATTTTTTTTCACCCCTAAGCCAAAAGAAATACCTAATGGTTCAGCTTCTTAAGGAACAGACTACCTAATAGTAGTAGTCTGAACATATCAGGGTTTCCCTTACAAATTTAAGATAGCTCATATCTCTACCTGTGAGAAGTGTCTCGTACCTGTTACAGTTTGGGAATCATGGTTTTGGAGCTTACTTACTAGAGAATGGGATGTGGGGAGTAAGAATAAAGAAAATCATCCAAAGATGATTCCTATACTTTGGAACAAGCTGGACAGGTGGCAGAGCCACTCACGAGATGGGTAAGAATGCCGGAAACCACAACCACCCCAAGAGGCAGGTTATACCCCACTGGCAAATAAGGAAGCTGAGATTCAGAGTGGCTACAAGTCACTGAAGGCAGCACAACTGGTCAGGAAGCAACAAAATCTGACACCAGGCCTGTCTGATGCCATGTATAGTAATAATGTAATAAATAATATGCTGCTATAAGTTAGTCACATCAGAGTACCTTAAATGTGGTTTAATCCTAACCACATTACTAAATAGGTCTGATTCCAAAGTCAACTGCCACACATTCTGCTCTTAGCTGATAAAAGTGATAGTAAGGTGTTGAAAAATGGCAGTCTCATCCATTTAGCCTCAAAAAAGAAATACATACATATATGTATATGTATGTATATATATACATATATATGTATATATATGTATATGTGTGTGTGTGTATATATATATATATGAAATAAAGGTCTTAGAGGTAGAATAAAAAATGAAACTGAACATTTTACAAATGTCCACAGCTGCTGTTGTAATGACTGCACTATACTTCCATTTCCAAAGCAAGACCAATCTAATTGTCTGCCCTCATCTTGACCCAGCCCTGAACAGGATATATATGGGGAGAGTTCTAAGTAGAATATTTCTTAGGGCAGCCGGGACAACTTCAAAAGCCCTGAAGGAGCTCAACCACAGGGAGGAGCAGGGAATGCGGGGAACAAGAGAGGACACATACACTCTAAGAAGCAACACGGTCCCCCTGAAATCTGGACTATAATGTAAAAACGGAACAAATGCGAAGATTCTGCACTTTCTGAAGAAAACATGCCTAGGGGCTAAATTTAGTCCTTGCAAATAGTCTTAGATACATGATTAAATTTCTCAAACATATTAGTGATAAGTGGCTAAGGAGAGGGCCTTAAGGAAGTTGAAGAAGATTATGAGAAGAATCCAGGAGGAGGCTCTTAATTCTGTGCAGGAAACTGAAGTTAAAACTGCCCAGTTCAATCTACTTTATACATTTTGTATTTTCTGGGACTATGTGTTTTTCTGGAAGTGGAAATAGGTGCACCTTATATTTAGTTCTGTACATTTTAATCTTCCAAGTTCAAAATAATCTTATCAAAATAAATGAAGATGTTCCAGCAAGAGACACTGTTCATTTTTCTCCCTGCCATGAATGACATGTCATTAGACTATTTGTCTCTGCACTGAGCAGCTTAATAGCATTTGAAATCCTGCAATTCTATCAGTCACAGGAAGCATAATCACAAACTTGGATAGAAGTCACTAACTTAGCTCTTCAGTTGCCCTGAGGAAGAAGGAACCAAGAGATCGGACTAGCAGAAATAGCATGGATCTTCAGTGTTGAAACTCAAACTAAACCCTCAAAGAGCTTCTGTCCAGTATTATAAATTATTAGAAAGGCTGTTATAGTTTGTCACTAATTCTAAAGGTCAGGACTTATTTGAGAGTAGTTTTGAAAGATCCTGTTCTCAAATCTTGATGCTGTAGCTTGTGTTTTCCTAAGGCTGTAACTGCAAAATAGTTAAGATGACACTCACATAGTCAGACCAAGACAGTTCCAATTAGAACACCAAGGCTATGACCTGGACTATAATCAAAATGAAAGCAAAACAAAACAGTAATATGAAAAATCTAGCTGGCTCTTCCTGGGAACTACTTCAAGGAAAGCAATTTTACTATGCTCCATGCAATGCTCCTGGTGTGGGGTGGGGGATAAATCTTCAGTTAGAGTAAGGCACAATAATTTATGACAAATATCTACTCAGAGGGCTATAGACGATCACATAAATTAGCCCGGGGATGCAGGGTGATGGCATGTGACCTGAGTTTGGAGGTCTTTTAGGGTAAGGTGGATATTTTGGCTTGGGAGAATGGTGTATTTGAAGGCACTGAGGCCTGGATTAGTTTTAATCATTGGCAGAAGTACAGGATGTTCCAAATAGCATGAGGCAGAGCGTGTGGGAAGTGGCTGGACATAGGGCAGTGCAAATGGACCAAAGTCAGGACACGAGGGGATCTAGATATTGAGCTCTGCTGAGAGCTGCAGGAACCAATAATGACTTTAAGTCAAGAAGGGATAGGATCTGACTTTGTTTCAGAAAGGTCACAGGCAGAGACAAGAATAGACTGAGGGAGGTGAGATTTAAGGCAGAAACATCCTGAGTCTCTTCCCACAGTGTTGCCCAGCCCCTGGCCTCACAGACCTGGTCCACCTTGATGCTCCCCTCTTAGGAATTAAGACTTGATACAACTCCATTCAACTGACTGTGAATGCTGAAACTCAGAGGGACATTTAAGGTTATGTGGCAGGGTACGGCCAGGTTCGAATGACAACAAAACACCAGTGGAAGACCTCAAAGAGAAAGAAGGAAGAGGGTGCGTGCAGCCAGAAGAGCAAGGATAAGATACAGTGTGGATACAGAGGCTGAGCAAGTGACTCTCCAGTTCCCGGTTTTAGCCCCTCGCTACGCCCAGCTCTATTTCCTGCCTTTAGTCTCTATGCCCTTACTACAAACCCCTTTATTTTCCTTCAGCAACATTTGAATGGGATTCTGTCGCTTGTGAACACAATGAATCCTGTCTGAAGCGGGGACTGAACACAAACATATAATGAAAACAAAGCACCTGGGTGGCTCAGTTGGTTAAGTGTGGCCTTCAGCTCGGGTCATGATCACAGGGTTCCTGGACTGAGCCCCCTGTCAGGCTCCTTGCTCAGTGGGGAGCCTGCTTCTCCCTCTGCCCTTCCTCCTGGCTTATGCCCTCTCCCTCCCTCCCTTCCTCTCTGCCAAATAAATACATAAAATCTTTTTTTTTTTTTTTTTAAACAGAATAGAAAAGATGTAAAAGATATTAAGCAAGTAAAGTGGAAGGAAATTGCGATGGCTGGATTTGGAAGGGTTGGCTCCCATACACAGCCTTGGGCACCCACTGGCCATACTCTGCACCGCAATGGGGATGACAGGAGGCCACACTGGAGGGAAATGGTACGTATTCATTTTGTACCTGAAGAGACTGATGAGAGTAAGATATCCAAGTAGAAATGTCCAGCAGATGGATAGAATTGTGTATCTCAGAGTTGTTCATATCTGGAAATGTAGGTGAGGTCATCTCTCATATGTGGATGGTCATCAAAACCGTGAGAGTAGAGGAAATCTCCAGCAGAGCTGCAAGCTAAGGCCTGAGGAGCACTGACATTAAGGTGCAAAACAAGTAGGCAAAGTCATGAAGGACACTCGAGATGAAATGCTGTGATGTGCCAAGAAAGGAAAAATTTTTAAGGGAACCATGCCCATGAGATGAGAGCCTAGACGCTTATCTTGCTGAGAGGATAACAAAAGTTGAGTGTGGAAAGGAGAACAGAAGCCCATAATATCATCTGACTACCTCACGTAAGATAGGCATTTTGGTGCCTCATTTCATTTGGTGCCTCATTTCATTTGCAAAGGAACTTTTCAAGACGGGTGGCAGCATATCTTCTTAAAGATGAGGGGGAGGGGCGCCTGGGTGGCTCAGTGAGTTAAGCCTCTGCCTTTGGCTCAGGACATGATCTCAGGGTCCTGGGATTCAGTCCCGCATCAGCCTCTCTGTTTAGCAGGGAGCCTGCTTCCTCCTCTCTGGCTCTCTCTCTCTCTGACTATCTCTCTGCCTACTTGCGATCTCTGTCTGTCAAATATATAAATAAAATATTAAAAAAAAAAAAAAGATGAAGGGGAAACACCAAAGTTCCCTGGGGATAGGCTAAAAGTCGTATTGTATACCTCTAGTCCCTGGCAGAGAGCCTTCCCTTCCACTGATTTGTTTAAAGAACGAATAAAGAAGTGAACATTTCAACAATTTTAAAATGGTCTACATGGACCTAACCAGACTGGTTCCTCTCAAATTCATGTATGACTTGGGGGACAGGGTTTTGCTTTACGGATACAGCAAGTCTATTTCCTAGGGCACAGCCCCGAATTTCATGCTGCTGTTTCAACTCACTCACAACATCTCTATTTCCTCTACTTACCTTTCAGCAAAACATGAGTCAGAGAAAGGGCAGGCAAGGAGCTCATGTTTTTATATTACCAAAGATGTCCTGGGGAAACCCAGAATCTCAGCTGCTGATAGTTTAACAAACCATGGAGATAAATCTCCATTAATTGCCACAGAACCTTAAATTCCCAACTGATTCAGAAAGGATACAAAAGGATATGACAATCTTTTGATGTAAACCACAAGTCATGCCACATGGGGTATACTTAGCCACAGATTTTCCCACCTCCTATGGAGGCATTATTAGCTCTGATCATTCAAAGGTCATTGAGGTCTTTTCTCCTTGACTTAAGATAAAAGAACACATATAATACTGAAGTGGACAACACTCCTAACACAACTATGAGTTAGAAGAAAAACACTATTATGATTCCTTTCTGTATCCTGAAAATAGAGACATGCATGAAAGAAGGATATTATATCAATTCTGTTATCTACAGAGGATGCCTCAAATCCTGGATTAATGGGTATGGGCCAAAGAGTATGCATTGACTGTGGAATATCTCTGCTTTCCACAGATTCCCTTGAATTCGCAAAATGCAACACACAGTGAGAGACTGTGGAATATCTCTGCTTTCCACAGATTCCCTCGAATTCGCAAAATGCAACACACAGTGAGAGACTGTGGAATATCTCTGCTTTCCACAGATTCCCTCGAATTCACAAAATGCAACACACAGTGAGCTAGCATGGACTCCATTCCTCCCAAAGGCCTGAACCATAAATACTGTTCTCTTCTAACCACTGTAAGAACTGTATATAGGAGGTATTTTCCTCATTTCCAGATCACTGAGACCCAGAAGTTAAAGAAGCATGTACAGTCTACACAGCAAGTGTGCTAGGTTTGGATTCCAACTCGGATCTAATATCAAATGTTGTATTAACACTTGGTATATCACATTTCTGGCCAGAAAACAACTCCATATATAGAAATTTCAAAAATATAACAAAAAGGGCACCTGGGTGGCTCAGTTGGTTAAGCGACTGCCTTCAGCTCAGGTCATGATCCTGGAGTCTGCGTATCGGGCTCCCTGTTCAGCAGAGAGTCTGCTTCTCTCTTTGACCCTCCCCATTCTCATGCTCTCTTTCTCTCTCAAATAAATAAACAAAATCTTTAAAAATATATATATGACAAAAAAATCATTTATATATGCTCTCTTCATGTTCCAGGTAAAGCTAATCTGTTTTCTGTGTTCCTACAACATATAATTTTGGCTTTTACGCTGCATTATTAAGTATTTATGTCTAACTGTTCAGTAGAATACAGACTTCATAATGACAAGAATTATAGTTTCCAAATATTTGAAGCTCTACCAACAATATAGTAAATGTTGGCTGAAGGAATAAATGATTACTTTGGCAGATGTAGTTTTAAGATTCTTGTGACAGAACAAAATTATTTGTGAATTATACCAAAAATATCTCTGAAAGATAATAATATCCAAGGAAATATATTCTCATCGCTTCTTATGAAGCTCTCATTTTATTACTTACTTTCTGTATAGTTAGTGAACTTTCTTCACTAAACATTAACTTGGTATAACCACGGAAAGATACTATAAAAATCCATATTCCTACTGTGTAAACATATTTTTACATGTATTTAAAGACACAGCAAGATTTTAAACAGATGCTCCTCATGCCCTGTCCTTTATGCTCTCAGCTCCTCTCTGAATTCCCCTGTAGTTATCATGGAAACTCACTGCAGAATCCGAGTTTCTAATTAAATTTGGGACTTTACTTCAGTCCCAAGAGCTCTGGCCCCAGGAGAGAGGGGCTCAGGGAACCCCCAGAATGACTCACAGAGAGGGACTGAAAATGGTGAAAAAATACTTGTGGAATAATTCTGAAGCACATACTATACTATTCCTCATTTCGATCAGGAATAGTATAGTTTTTAGGGTTTCGTTCACCCCCAACCCCCGACCCCAAAAAAAAAAAAACCCTGCATCCAATTCTTTGTCTTGGGGCCTGTTTGGGGGAACTCAAACCAAGAGAGGTGTGCAACATATACACAGGGAAATGCGAAGCAATCAGGAACACTAGAAAGCCATTCGGTTTAGAGCTTCATCTGATGAGAATGCTTTGCTCTACATGGTAAGACAGTGATTCGTCACTAAAAATGGCCTCAGACTCCAGAGGTCAGCCTTGCATCCTTTCCCTTGTGCAGGATTTGAGAGATCAGTGAAGTTTACTGGGCTTGAGCCTACCCTTACAAAATTAGGAAAGCCCTGGAAAGTTCTCTCACATCAGGTTACAGCTTTGCAACACAATCTTGGGGCAAAGAAGTACTATCAACCATAACCAAGACTGTCCTTCCAAAAACGATGTACTTTGGAAATAAAAATGTGGTCTTAACATAGAAGAAGCCAAGCATCCAAGACAATGACTGGCAGGTGGTAAGCTTTAACCAATCTTCCAAAAATTATGTCAACAAAATACATTTTTCTTTTTATACTAAAACCAATCTCCTATAGTTTGATTACTTTTCATCCAAGAAAGGTTTAAAACATTTCAAACACGAATGTCTTAGCTTCTACTTTACTTGAAACTCCATTTTTTTCCTCATGCAACTGTATATTAAAGTTCACTTTCATCTACTTCACTTGATACGTAATTTAGAATGAAGGCAAGTAACTGGCATGCCTAAAATCCCACCATGGAGACAGATCTTAAAACCAATTCTTTCTTGATTCCGGGGTCAATATTTTCCCCAACACATTAAACTCATCTTTCAAAGGAGTCATCCAATGAACACAAATGACTACAAAAACACATATCCTGAAACATTCCAACGAGGTAAGCATGCTATCATTCAACAGCTTTTCTGGATTATGTTCAGAGTCCTACTGAGGAGGCAGAGGGCTCACTTTAGGGAGCAGATGCTTTGGTTCATTCATCCTGCCTGCTGAAGATTGCAGAGAGCAAACCCTCACCTCTGGTTCAAGTTTATAGCAGGAGAAAGCATCAATCCTTATTGTTTTCTTCTTATTTCCTGTCACATTTATTTTTCTCTATATTTACCGCCATCTGGCCATGCCTGCTTGTTGTGTATGTTTCCTGACTGCCTGATAATTTTTTAACCTAGGAGAGCTTGCTGAGACTAAAATAGTAGAATGGAACACATTCAGAAATATTGCCCTTATGAAATTAATTAATTAAATATGAATAATAAATATAAATGACTCACCCAACCATCAGGCTGGCTTGTCCAAGAACTCTAGATTAGGCATAAGCCAAAGGCCTTAACTGGGTACCAGCAGATTAAGGAATCTGATGAGCTTTATGATTTTTAAGATGGATACCAATGATTAGCTCACCATCATTCTACATTTCTTTTTTTTTTTTTAAATCTTTGGATGGTATTGAATTCCACTAACTCAGATTTCTTATAACACACCCAAACAAGCTTTAAACAGTCAACTTTGGGTGTATTTCAGGTGTTCTACAACTAGAGTAGCTCATGGGACATGGAGTCATAAATCAGAGTTCCACTCTCAGTGCTAAAACTTATGAAACGACAGCAAACAAGTCACTCCACTTACTAAGCCTTAGCTTCCTTCACTAGAGAATAAGCAGAAGAACTGCCGTGCCTACTTGTTAGGATTTTAAAGAAGATAAAGAAAGATCATGTCCATAAAAATACTTTAGAGTGTTACATATGTAAAGCAATAAAAATGTTTGTTAACATAGTTACACCATTAGAGAGGCTAATATCCTGTCCCATTTTTTTCCTTTTCTGTTAATATCTAAGTGAGTTAATATATATCATAGTATATGGTATTTAATGTTCATTAAATGATAACCATTAACATTATTATTATAAAGACATATTTTCCAAAGGTCATTATTATCTCTTGTGAATAGGACAGAAGAAGAGATCACCTGAAAATTAAGGCCATACAGTTATGGAAGTAAGAGTGTCTGCCCATCCAACATAAATGCCTACTTCCTCTTGCCATTTTCAATGATGTGGACGGAACTAGAGGGTACTATGCTAAGTGAAATGAGTCAGTCAGAGAAAGACAACTATCATGTGATCTCACTGAAATGAGGAATTTGAGAAACAAGACAGGATCATAGGGGAAGAGAGGGAAAAATGAAACAAGATGAAACCAGAGAGGGAGACAAACCATAAGAGACTCTTAATCTCAGGAAACAAACTGAGGGTTGCTGGAGGGGAGGGGGATGGGAAGGATGGGGTAGCTGGGTGATGGGCATTGGGGAGGGTATGTGCTATGGTGAGAAAAAAAATAATAAATTTAAAAAAATAAAAAAACAATTAAACACCTATTTTCTACCCCTACTTTAAGTTAATAGAGAAGGGAAGAGTGGGAAGAGATAAATCTGGGGACTCTAATTAATCTAAGAGAAGAATCAAAAGTAGAAGACTGGCACAGAGTATCCTAAGAAATTTATTCCCTCACAATCCTTTTTACTTGAAGGTTCAGAAGCTTACATTTCTGAATGCCCTTCTCCTCTTTACTACTGATCTTCAAGTGAGCCATTTCACCACTTGGTCCTCTCAGGTAAAAATCTTATAACTTTCATCTGTCCAAGATGGAGTGATATATGTTCATCAGCATGTTATCAAGATACAGCTTATTTTAAGTTCCTCAAAAGAAGCAAGATGCTCTCAGACCTCCACAGAAACAAGCGTTTATCTTATTTTCTTACTTTCTCTTCCCTCCCTCCCTCCTGCTCACATATCAACACATTTTGGCTGTGGTAATAAAGGTAATGGGGAAAGGGTTCAAAGTATTAGCAGTCATCAGATAAAGTTTGTTAGATGAAAAATGTAAAGTTTTTGACTTTATGAATAGAGTTTAGAATAGATCACAATAAGAATTTCTCAAGAGAGTTTCCTTCACTATATCATCAACCTCATTTATCACCCCTCTCTCTTTAATCACATAGGGAAATATTTTATTGGTCTAGGACATACAGTGCCATAATAACAACACTTTTATATCAGGAAAGCTAGTACTCCATTTGCTCTGTTCTTTCTCTCCTGTGAAAAGAGAATAATCTATTCAGCATGTCTGAAATTATTAAATAAAGTCATTAGAAAATTACTTCTTCTAAGAGTTAAATGTAGTGTCTAAAGTAAGTTATACTTTTTAGAATTTAGAAGTCCTCTGTTCAATAGGATAGAGGATAAGGTATAGATTAGGATATAAATCTTCATTATCACACAAATAAAAATACACATATAAGCACACACAGTATTTTTTTCATTGTAAAGGATGTGAAAATTTAATATTCCAAGAATAAAATGTATTTCATTGACTGAGATAGGATACTAAATAGGTCAAGGAAATAGTAACAAAAATCCTCTGAGGGAAAAGAGAGAAACCTAAACATGGTAAGATCATATAATGCAATTATAAGGATGATTTATCCTTCAATATTTTTTCATATGATTTTTCTATCAACTTTTCTTGGTGAGAAATAGAATTCAAAATACCTCATGATCCAGGTTCATACAAACTTTGGGGTGAAAGATGGGTTTTACAAAAGGATTTCAACTTCTACAGATTATTGGGTTTGGGCTATGAATACAGAAGAGTATTGTCTACTTTATTTCTCACTTAGCTGGGAAGAAGATGGAAAGAAAGAGTAAGAGTAAAGAGATACACATAATGGAATACCCATAAAAACAGAACTTCAAATTAACAAAATGGCATTTTTTAAAAGATTTTATTTATTTATTTGACAGAGAGAGAAAGGTTACAAGCAGGCAGAGAGGCAGGCAGGCCAGGGGCGGGGAGGGGGGAGCAGGCTCCCTGCTGAGCAGATAGTCCAATGCAGGGGCTCAATTCCAAGACCCTGAGACCATGACCTGAGCTGAAGGCAGAGGCTTAACCCACTGAGCCACCCAAGCACCCTTGAAATGACATTTTTAAAATAAGAAAAAAAATGCAATTAATATTTTCTATCAAAAACAACAAAGACTAAACTATTAGACTCTAATTAAGAGATTATTTTAAATTAGAAAATTTATGGTAATTTACTGAATCTTAAGAATGGAAAAAAAATTACATGCCACACCAATTTTACAGACTGAGAGAGTAGAAGAAAATATGTTCTATACGAGTCCCAGATTAGTCATCCTCCATGCAGATGATGACAGTAGTGCAATCTGTTACAATGAAAGACTTACACTAAATTTCATGGGCTTAAAATATGAATGTCTGAAATTGTATATTATGAATAACCACTAGTTATTTGTCATAGATATTGAATCACCTGAGTGTCTAACCCTCTAACCTCCAGACATTAAATGTCATATTAATTTCTTTAGGGAGTTGGTCAGATATTTTGCATCATGTAGAAGCAATCAAAATCAAGCCATCATTTACCTTAGCTTATTCTTCCTACATTCCAGGATTAATACTCAATTGCAAGCAAAAGCTGTATGACAACACTACCTATGTTATGTACAGTTTGTGATAACCAAAGCACAAAATGACTATCATTAATCTTACGAAATATCAGAATTCTTTTTTTTTTAATTTTTTTTTTTTTTTTTTAATTTACTTGACAGACAGAGATCACAAGTAGGCAGAGAGGCAGGCAGAGAGAGAGGAAGGAAAGCAGGCTCCTGCTGAACAAAGAGCCTGATGCGGGGCTCGATCCCAGAACCCTGGGATCATGACCTGAGCCGAAAGCAGAGGCCTAACCCACTGAGCCACCCAGGCGCCCCGAAATATCAGAATTCTTAACGCCCATACCACTTTCTCTCACCTTGAGAAGACCGAGTATTGGGAGAAATGAGCGCCTTAAAATTTGGCAACCTTCATCAGCACAGTTTACACTAGATATCTATGAATGGACTATGACAGTGATTTCAACTAGGACACATTCACCTAAGCCACTACCAATCAATGACAGTTGGTTCTGTTTGTGATATTTTATAGGAATACAAAAAAGTATAAGAAAAATTTATTTTGTCAAATTCAAATGCCTAGAAAAGGGCAGAACAAACAAACAAAAAGAGATTTTCAAAAACAGAGAACATATTTTAAATTGGGTTGATAAAAATAGATATTCACATAGGGTAGTACTGCATTGCATTATTTGAAAACATGGTGTTAGCCTTATTACAATTCTGTTCTAACACCACACTTAGGATGGTAGACACAGAACAGTCATGCTATACCACAAACAGAAAGCAAACAAACACGCTGGGTACTCTACTGACAGGCCTTTATAGAGCTGATAAAGGTGATGAAAATGAAAGTATATTAGACGGAAGGAGGAAAGGACCAAAAATTAAAAATGGAATCCAGGAAGTTATATTCTATCAAGGATTATGATTAAAATCAAATTCACAGGGGTACCTGAGTGGCTCAGTTAGTAAGTGTCTGAGCTGATTTCAGCTCAGGTCATCAACTCAGGGTTGTGAGACCAAGACCTGTACTGGGCTCCACCCTCAGTGAGGAGTCTGCTAGAGATGCTGTCTCTCCCTCTACCCTTCCCCCTGCTGGCACATGCGTACTCACATGCTCTCTCTCTCATAAATCAAATAAATAAATAAATAAATAAATGAATCTTTAAAGTGGTATTTCTTAACATATCCTGATTTAATCTAATGGGTCACTAATGGACCCTAGTCACTATCTTTTAATAATTATTTACCAGTTCACTCTTCTCAAATGCTTATTAATGATGTTATCATATCCCAAGTAACTTCAAAGGGAAATAACAAGAGTTCTAAATACAAGTGCTTTACCAAGTAAAATTGAATTTTACATAATTTATATTTTTGATAAATAATTTTAACCAATAGTGGAGAAAAACTTCTAAAATTTACCAGGTTTTCATCTAACAGTTAGTTTATCAGCAAAACTCATGACTTTCCTCTAACAATTCATATTCTATTACCTAGGAACTTAAAAGTCTATTCTGTGAAGACTGGAATAATCCTGCAGAGCCCTTAGCACAATTTGAAATTCCACATTAAACTGTGAGTTTATTTTATTTTATTTTTTTTTTAATGATTTTATTTGTTTATTTGACAGGCAGAGATTACAAGTAGACAGAGAGGCAGGCAGAGAGAGAGAGAGGGAAGCAGGCTCCCTGCTGAGCAGAGAGCCCGATGTGGGACTCGATCCCAGGACCCTGGGATCATGACCTGAGCCGAAGGCAGCGGCTTAACCCACTGAGCCACCCAGGCGCCCAAACTGTGAGTTTATTTAATGTGTTTCTCCCACCAGCCTATATATGCTGTGAGGTCAAGAAGCATGTCTACTTTATTCACTTCTGTGTGTCTCATATAAAATAGCCCATCAAAAATGGGCTTAATGTTGCATAATGAAACACAGTACAACCCTTAATAGTCTTCCTTCTCCACCTCCAATCCCCATATAACTTTGGGGTTTAGTCTGACAACTAGAAAGCAGGTAACTTATGTGTCTTCCCCACTTCTCTGTTCCCACTGTCTCTGGCCTACTGTACTCTGGTGGTAATAAACACTTTCTATTAATGTTCTTATCATATTGCATTGTAAGTAACTGCCCCAAAAGGAAATGAACTAGTTATCTGTGTGCCCATTTATCTCTGACAATGCCTGATGATTCCCTTGTTTCATTTTTTGACCACCATCAAGAAATCGCTTATGAAAATGATACATTCATTAGCTCAGAACATAAAGAAGTACTGGATGGCATACAAGAAAAATTATATGAAATCAAGTAAAGCCAATAAAGTATAACAAAATAAATCATCTCCTTCTAAGTCACACATTGATAGGTTAAAAATTGTAAAGTATCTTCCAAAAGGGAGGATCCTACACAGTTAATAAAACAAATCACCAAAAGTCCTACTCTTTTTTTTCTATGTAAAATTATTCCTTCACAGTCTTTTCAGTAAAAAGCCAGAAAGAAATACATACATGATGGTGTTAATGCCTGAGAGCTGTTGGAACATTTGTAGACCACAACCCACAATTAAAGCTCGGCGAGTTGGGGGATAACTCAGCATTCTGCAGATCACAGGTCCAGCTTTTTTAAAAAAGAAAGAAAAAGAAGGACACATCTATTATTTTCAACTCCCACAGTAATTATTCCCATTAGGATCAATTTTCCCAAATCTCTGTGAAATCAACATGACCAGGCATTGTAAAATGGAACATATAAACGTTGACAGAAATCTGGGCACAATTTATTTCCTAAAACAGATTACTATATATTTGAGTTCAAACTGTAAAAGCAACAAGAAGCAATTCAAGTTAAAACAATTTACAGTACTAGGAAGACCTACATAATTAGAACCGTCAGAAATTATTCTTCCTTAAATCCCTACAAACTGCATTAACTACTTTTTTTCCACTTCCTTGGAAATTAATTATTATTTAAAATCCACTTAATGTGAAACTACTTACAAAGTCACCAGCAAATTGCTTTAATCAACCCAAAGAATGGCATTCATTAAAACAATTAAACAAGGAAAAGAATTCATTCCAATTTATTTGACTTATGTAACAAAATTCACTCCAATCTATTCAATTAAAGTTAAGGAATTTGGGCATGATATAGGACTTGGTTGTGGTTTATATTATTAATAAATGTTACCCAAAAAAGAAAATAAAAGAAAAAAAATGTCTGTTTAATAGGGGGGTGCATACACATACATATACACAGACACAGATACACACTACACATACACACACGCATTATTTTCTAGATTTCAAACAGTTCCCTAAGTGGCGGCATTTGATGATCATTTCAAAATATAAATGGGCTTTCAAAATGGCACAGATGCCTCGGTCTCTATATCAGAACTCTAGATCAAGTCTGGAAAGCCGTAGATATGAAACACTGAGGCCTTAAGTAAAGTGCCCCTTAAGTTCCCAAAAGTGCTTCAATTACACCTTCACTTTAGCTTTAAGAGGCATTCTATGCAGCGTCCTTGATGGGGCCAGAGCGGACTCCCCCGGACTACAGCATTCCTGCTGTTAGAAGAGATGGCCTGGGATCACTGAGATGTTAACTGATTAATTAGAAGCATTCTTCCTGGAGGCTAAGTTTCATCAGTGAACCCTAAACCAAGTCAAATTTAAAATCCAAGGACGTTTCACCATTTCAGGAACCTTTTGGATATCTAATATTCTAATTCACAAAATGGAATAAAATATGCTGTTGTCTTGGCAATAAAAGTTAACATGGGATGTCCAGCCAGGGTATTAGAACTGAACATTACAGGAATGAGAATATTCACCTCTACATGGGTGTGGTTAAAATCATATGAAGACTTGATTCACTGCAAACGATTGTGTCCCGCAATGTTAAGACAAGGACAGGGATAGAGAAGCATTTATGGTCATTGAAAGCTTAATGAAGTGACAGCCCATTTAGAAAGCAGGGAAAGAGTACTATAAATGTCAACTGTTTTAGATTCAAGTAAAGCAGTATTAAAACCCAGTAGATCAGAAAGGCTGTCTGAAACAGGCAGATTTTGAAAGCTTTACTGTGACAATATTGAAATATATCTGGATCAGTTGTCTCAAAGGTGAGCAGGTTTGCCTGCAAATTCAGCTATCTGTGAGTGAGCTACAACATAAAAAACACACACAGCATCATAAAAAGATCTACTGATTTCCAAAAATCAAAAAATCTAAATGAAGATTATCATTTATTTTGTGTACCATGGAAATTTTAAAACAACAGTGACAAAAAAACAAAAATAAAACATCTTCTTCAGTTTTCAGTAACCTCCACAGATAAGAAATTGGCCTTCTCCAAAGAATCTATTATAGTCTGTGGGAAGCTGCATCTATTTTCACTATTAAACTGTTCCAAGATTTGATGGACAGACTACCTAATAATGATTTTGGAGGGCAGAAAAGTAAAGAGTAAATGAAGACAAATCAAAGTTTGGTTTGCCAAAATACCAAGAGATATAATATTATATAAATATCAAATATATACTGCCAATTTTTAAAATTCAGAGTTTTTAACTTTCTTTTTGTTTTGATCTCCTATTAAAAATAAACAATAGCAGTTCTGTTATTGGACTGGCTTTTTAAAAAAAATATAGAGATAAATTTTGGTCATAGTAGCTGCACATCTGATTATGCGTAAATAAAATGAAAGAATTTTCTTTCATTAAAATCATAAACTTAGCTTTATTAGGCAGTAAAACTGACTTAACAAATGCAAACTATCATTAATTTTTATATCACAGAAGCTATGAGGCAGAAGAAAAATATCAGATATATTAATAGTTTGAATGATCCTAAGTGAAAATTTAAAAGTCATGCTCTACTTATTATATTTCTTTTGATTTTTGTAATAAAAAACATTTAGTGTATATAAACACTGGACACAATTTTTAAAAAAATATTTATGTCTTTGAGACACAAATTCCCACAAAATAAAACATAAAACCTTTATACAACTAAAGTAGATAAAAAACACAGGGCTCAAAATAAAACATGTACTAAAACAATGATGCAAGGACCAAAAAGGAGTTCATCTTTTCCTTCATTCTAAACACCTCATACTACATAACTTTCAAACTGGTTGTCCAAGTGTGGCAGGTACTTTAGTGGTAAGGATGCAAAGGACAGTCGTACAACTTCAGCCATTCCTGTTAATAGCTGTCTGTGAGCCAAGCCTAGAGACATTGCTCCAGGTACAATTAAAAATGCACTAGAACACACTTCATATAAAATCCCAGCTCTTGATTTCCACTTCCAGCCAAGATCGAGTAATAGTTACCAGATTCATCTCCAACATGAAACCAACTATAAAGCCATGAAAAATGTAGTTAACAACAGTTCTCATGACAATGGATAACAGGCAATGAAGGATGGAGAATCCGGAGATTCGGGAAACAAAAGAGGTGAACCCTACAACAACTGTCCAAGTTTAATGCCTCAAAAAAAAGTTTCCAGGCTGCAATACAGGGAGGGGAAGCTAGGCAGACTCTGGTGGTTCTTTGAATTGAAAAGATGCAGCTTAGAATTCAGGGACACTAAGTTGGCTAGAGTTGGGAAAGAGTGCCAGGGTAGACAGAGGACAGAGAGATCTGCAGTCCCTCCTGGGTATTCCACTGAGTGGAATGTGTGAGGAAACTAGTCAAGGCAGGAGAAAGAGCCACAGAAAGAGATTAAAGCAATCAATTTCAGGACCTGTTTGTACCAACCAGAGGGAAAAACCTGGAGCATAAGGAGGAATAATCAAAAGTGTTTTACCTCAGCAATGGTATAAATTTAGTCCTAGATTCAACACTACCTGGGTACATTTGAAACAGCTTAAAAATCAAGACCTCCACTGCTTCCA
This sequence comes from Mustela lutreola, assembly GCF_030435805.1. Lineage (NCBI taxonomy): Eukaryota > Metazoa > Chordata > Mammalia > Carnivora > Mustelidae > Mustela > Mustela lutreola. Next base: position 74,145,198 of record NC_081297.1, on the reverse strand, counting down.
GGTAACTGAAGAGCATCCCGGAACAAAATTCAGCAGTAAGATAAAATCTATAATGTCTAGTACACAATAAAAAATTATCAGGAATGCAATAAGGCAGGAAAGTACAACTCGTCACAGTAAAGGGATTAATTCATCCAGAGGACATAGCAATCCTAAATATCTACACACCTAATAAGAACTTCAAAAAACATGAAACAAAAATTGTTACTACTGCAAGGGGAAATAGAAAAACCCATAATTATACTCAAATATTTCATCAGCTCCTTCTCCATAACTCATAGTATATGTAGGCTGACAATCAGCAAAGACAGAGAAGACGTCCAACAACACAATCAACAGATTGACCTGACATTTAAATATCATTCTACTGACCAAGAGCAGAGTACAGAATTCTTTCCAACAGTAAATGAATGGTAAATGTCTTGGAATTATTTACCAAGACAGACTATATTCTCGGTCCTTTTTTTTTTTTTTTTTTTAAAAGATTTTATTTATTTATTTGACAGAGAGAAATCACAAGTAGATGGAGAGGCAGGCAGAGAGAGAGAGGGAAGCAGGCTCCCTGCTGAGCAGAGAGCCCGATGCGGGACTTGATCCCAGGACCCTGAGATCATGACCTGAGCCAAAGGCAGCGGCTTAACCCACTGAGCCACCCAGGCGCCCCTATATTCTCAGTTCTAAAACCAGTCTCAATTAATTTAAAAGGATTTAAGTCATACAAAGAATGTTCTCCAACGATTATGTAATTAATATAGAAATCAACACCTGGAAAATAACTGGAAAATTCCCTCCCAAGGAAACTAAATACCATACTTTTATGGGTCAAAGAAATAATGGGAAACTATAAAGTATTTGAACTGATAAACATGAAAACACAGCACACAAAAATTTGTGGAATGGAGCTAAAGCAAAACAGAGGAAAATTTATAGCAATGACCTTGGATTCCACTTTACAAAACCAGAAAAAGTGGGACAAATGAAACCCAAAATAAACAACATAAAAGGAACAATAAAGAGCAGAACGGAAATCCATGACATAGATAAAAAAGACAGTTGAGAGGGGGAAAAAAAAAAATCAATGAAACTAAAAGCCAGTTCTTTGAAAATATCAATAAACTTTGAGTCACACTGCAAGTAGGCTGAATAATGGCCCCTCAACAGATATGCACATGTACTAATCCTTGAAACTTGTTAATGTTACCTTACATGGCATAAAAGGACCTTGCGGATATAATTAAATTAAGTATTCTGACATGGAAAGATTATCCCAGATTATTTGGGTTTGGCCCTAAATGCAATCATATATATATTCCTATGAGGAAAGCAAAGGGAGATTCAGGATAGAACAGAAGGCAACGTGACCATGAACGGCAAAGACTGGATCAATGTAGCCATAAACTGAGAAATGCCAGTGCCTACAAGAAGCTGGGAAAAGCAAAAAACATACTCTCCCCTGAGAGCCTCTGGAGGGAGCATGACTCTGCCAATACCTTGACTTCAACCCAGTAAAAAGAATTTTCAAACGTGTGGCAACCAGACTCTGAGAATGAACAGTTTTTGAAGCTACCAAGTTTGTAGGATTTTTTACAGCAGCCATAGGAAACCAATACACAGACTGATCAGGGAAAAAAAAAAGAAAGAAAGTTACAAATATCATGAATAAGAAAAATGAAACTTATATAGATTCTACAGATAATTTAAAAAATAATAAAGGAGTATTATGAACGACTTTATGGCATTAAATTCAACATCTTAGACACAATAGGCAAATTCTCTAAAAGACAGAATCTTCCAAACCTATCTCAAAAAAATAGCCTGAACATACAATGACCTATTAAAAATATTGAGTTTGTAGTTAAAAACTTTCTCCCAAGTCTCAATGGCTTGACAGAAAGCAGAGCAGCAGTTGCCTATACAGGGATTTAGGAAGGGGGCACAACAGAAAGTTTTTGAAGGGTACAGATATATAAGTTCCCTATCTTGACTGGGGTAAGGGTTTCACAGCATACAAAACTGTCAAAATGTACCAAACTCTAAACCTTAACTATGTGCATTTATTGTATGTAAACTGTGCTTCACTAGAGCTGCTAAAACCACACACACACACACACACACACACACACCCGTCTGCAAATAAATTCTAGATGTCAATAGGGCTGACATGGTGAAATGGCTGGTCAGGAGAAAAATCCAAATATTCAAAGATCATAGCCTTCACTTAAGGGAAGGGCACAAAGGAGTTACTAATTAGAAGCAACAATAATATCTGATGAAACTGGGCTGCTGAAGTCAGGGACAAGATTACCAAGTGAGGACAGGCAGGCATGCAGGGTCCTTGGAATCTCTGAGGTTTTCCTTGAACTTATGCTTCCCTTTCTTTTTGTTTTATTTATGTATGGATTTTACCATCTACTGAAGAAAACTTAAGAAGAAGTAGAAGATATTATGACTAATGAATTACAAGATGCAAACTGTAGGCGGCTTCCCCACTGCTGGCAGTCTTCACAGACTAAATTCTTTGTTATAGGAAAAGATGCTCTGTGGAGAAAAGCAGGGCCCTCACTGTGACCAGGATAATCACTGCTCAGCTTCAAATATTACCCTCACTGCTTCCCAATTTGGGGCCGAAAAATGGGCTACAATGAAGCTGCGCAAGGACCCAACAGCACAGTCCTCCAGCCTGTCCTGACCCCACTGGAGGACTCAGTTCTCCTGCTCCACAGGCCTTTGGGAAGGAGAGGCATGTCAGCCACAGTGACACCAACAGATCGATGAGGATTTTAAGGCATCTGCTCCAATCTCAATGGGTTTTCTAATATTTCAATAGCTCTTCATGCCTTAGGAACCGATTTTCACCATCAGAAAAGTCCTAAGTAGTCTAGAGCCTTAGGTGTTAATGAGTAAATGAAACACAGAGGTATCAGATGACTTTCCCAAGGTCACACACTAATAAGCCTTTAGTAGAACTCAAGCTACCCAGTTATTCATGCCATAAAGACAAGACATTGTATATGCAGACTTAACTGGATTCTTCTTTGCATAAAAAAAAAAAAGAACTGTGAACAATATAACAAACCACTAAAACATGCACTTTCAAGCTACAGTAATAAACATGCCCTGTGCGCATGACTCTAATCCCTCAGACTCCTCTTGTTCTCTTTTTTAGGGCCTCACTTGCCACAGTCCCTAGCCCTAATTCCAGAGTTCCTGGTGTGAGAACATTCACTTCACTCTACTCTGAAAGTTCACCACACCCATCTCCAGGGAGCTGAGTATCGTTTACAAATAACTAGGAAAATGGACCCCACTTATTTCATGACATATTCAGTGTGTCTGGGAGCAGGTCTTTCCTACTGCTGGGGGGGCCTTCGTTCATCTCCAGCTGGCTCCTAACTACAGTCTCATGACACCCATTTCAAACAGACCTCTTCCTTGGACTTCCGCCGTTCCCTCCTGCCTGTCCGGCCAAGTCTTCTGTGGCCCACGAATCATGCCTGAGGCCCATACTGGGAGCCTTCCTCTGGGCGAGAACAGAAACAACAGGACGCCCTAACTGGGAGGAGCTCCTGATATTGGGAGTCACGTACAGAAATAAAATAAGCTACCACATGGCAGTTCAAGCACTCTAACAGAGGTACTGTTATGATAGGTAATCTCATACACTATGAGATTCAGGCCTAGGGAGCACCCAGAAAAAGCATGCCCGCTCAGGTACATAGTAAACCGAAGTCATTATTCCTCACTTCAAAGATGCTCTTGACCCTGCGTTACCTGATTTTTTGCAGTGAATCAGGATCAGAAATGTGGCCCTTGGCTATTCACTGCCTCTTCCTCCTTTCTATACCCAGCAAGTTGCTGAATTGTAATGAAAATTAATGTACGTATGCCTGTCTTCTTTTCACAAAACATCAGAAACTTTTATTTCTGCATCTGCACCCTCTGTGGCTCCCCAGCTCTCTGCTGCCCCACTGGACCCCCAGCAGCTGGTGAGCGACACTGCACGGGGCCGCGCAGACCAGGGCTGAAACTCCAGCTCCATCTTGGCCCCTGGGAGGGTTTCCAGAGCATCCAGCCCATTAGCCTGTATCTTCTCTCTGGCTAAGTGGGTGCAGTAGCAGCACTTGCCATTAGGAGGATCAGAGGGAACAAACTTCAGGTGTGATGGTTCCTCCAATGTGCCTGGGTCACAGGGTCACCAGATATTTAGTAAACGTTTCTGGGTGTGTCTAGGAGAGTGATTCTGAGTAAGATGAACACCTGAATCGGCAGACGGAGTGAAGCAGACTGCCCTCCCTGATGCAGGAGGGCGTCATCCCACCCAATGAGGGTCTGAACAGAACAAAAGGAGGATGAAGAGTTTATTGTCTCGGCCCACCTGCTTGACTTGAGACACTGGTCTTTCCCTGCCCCCAGACTGGGACGTCCACCATCACTCTGCTGGGTGTGTAGCTTGCAGAGGGCAGACTATGCTATGTTCTCGGCGCCCACAACCATGTGAGCCCATTCCTCATAATAAACTGATCTCCCTCCAGGCCTCCCTCTCTTACACACACACACCCCTCTCCTACTGGCTGCTTTGTGGAGACCCCCAGGACGAGTACATCCTGTATTCAGTGACAAAGCCTTGTTATATGGTCTCCTCCGGATCAATCCAGCCTCGCCACATTGCGGCCACCCTGCCTGCTAAAGCAGCCACCAATCACTTAGTTCACTTACCTGCTCAAACCCTTCTGGAACTGACCCACCAGGGCCTGTCTGATGAAGATAGGCCCCAGCCTATCTTTCTAGATTTCTCTCACAATTCTTCTCCTCTAATATGTTATGCTTCGGCAATCTTTGGGTAACCTGTTTTTACACAAAAAAGCTTCATATTTTTACGTCTCTATCTCTTACAGTGTTCCTGTTCTATGAGGTCACCCATGTTCCCAAGAGGATATTCTGTCACCTGAATCACGCTGTCAGTTTTATACCTCCCTTATGCTCTCACGGCTGGCTAATTTGTTTTGCAGGTGAGGTGGCTGATGCCTCTTCCATACTAAATTACATGGGATGAATGGCGCAGGTTTCATCTGCTTTATCATTTCCTTCCCATTGTACGTAGCCTAGGGTCATGCCAATAAAAGAAATTCAATAAATATTTGTTTAATGAATATGAGGGAAAAGGAGGGCAGGAAGGAGACAGGAACACGAGAGCAAATGAGGGTCACAGAGAGCTCCAGAATAAAGCAATCTGAATACACCGCAAGTTGCTAAACAATGTTGTGATTCATTATAAACGACCACTCAGATCCTGAGCGTATCTCTGCTGTTTTCCTCTTCAATATGCGGCAGATGATGTTTGTGATTACAAGCTGGTGCTTGGCACGTGTCCTGTTTGGAAGAATGGACTGCTGCTACTGATAAATTCAGCCCCATGTGGCTCAATCATTCCTTCACAGTCTGGCATTTATGCCAATACATTCTGAAATCCTTCTAAGGCAATCAATGTGCCAAGATATTGTGCTGAGCTGTTTGTCTACAGATGTGTGCCTGTGAGCTGATCATGGTACATTAAGGCCCGTATGCAATGGCTGTGTTAATCCAGTCATTATTATTCCAGGTTGCTAAAGCAAAGGCTTTTTTCTACTTATAAGGGGAGATGCTGAGAATGTTTTATGTTGCTAAAATGCTGGGTTTCCCCCCCCAAAAAACCTTGTTTTGTTATTATCTTAATTCTAAAATATTTCTTTCATTAGAGGTATCTACATAAATAATGACAATCCTAAATCTAGCCCAGCAATTCTCAAAAGAAATCTCTGAACTTGCTGACAGCTATGGGAATGTGGTGTGATGCTGAGGAAAAAACAAAACAGGAAAAATTACTACTTTAGACAATCTTTCTTGAGCAGAGGGAAATATTCTTTTTTAAAGTAAATAGATAGTCTTCTTAAACAACTATATTCTTAAGAGTATTAAGTCTTTGGACAAAGCAATTTTTAAGTGAAAGAATATAAAACTCAATCTAAGGGTCTTCTGCAGTATTCCCATAACAAGTTATTATACTTAGTGATACAAAAAGTCTCTCACCTACCCAGTTTATCAGTAGATATTCCCCAGTAAGATACAAGACTATGTATGACCTGCATATGCTAAAGGCTATTACAACCACAAGCTATGCTGAATAGTGCAGAGACTGAGTCTCCACCTTAGGGAATCAAATCAGCTAGATCTGAATCTAGCTCAGCTATGTAGAAGCTGTGCGAATTTGGGCAGGTTTCTTACCCTCTCTGGGTTTCATATGCCTCCTTATGTGAGCACATGTACTTCTTGGGTATACTGTGATGACTTAAGGTGGTAATGCATGTGAAGTATTGCAATAAAACTCAGATAATGAAGCTATGATTTCATCCATTAGCTCTCAGGTAGAATTTCTCCATAGATGAACTAGAAAGTTTTAAGCTGAAAGCTGTCAATAAATCACACAGGCTTTCCTTCTAGCTAAACAGTTTTTACTTTCAAGATTCCACAAAATAATTCAAAGAGTTCCATTAACATAAAAATAACTGATTCTATACTTATAATTTCTATTTCTTTTATAATTAACATTCCTACACAGATTACTAGTGAAACACTAGGTAACAGATCAATATGATCTATGCCACAGGCACTGTAATAAATGGCAGTTCTATCAAATTTAATGATATAGGCTTTCAAACTATTCATACAACCACAGTTAAATCAGAATTATCCCATTCTCTGCCTTCATTTTATTTATTTATTTTATTTATTTATTTGACACAGAGAGAGAGCACAAGCGGGTGGCAGGGGGGAGGTGCGACAGAGGGAGAAGGAGAAACAGGCTCCCTGATGCAATGTGAGGATCGATCCCAGGACCTGGTGATCAGGATCTAAGCCAGAGGCAGACGCTTAACAGTCTGAGCCACCCAGGAGACTCTCTGCCTTCATTTTAGACCATATGTAGACTCCCAAGAATTTAAATATTCTTATATCTCTATCATATCAGAATATTTTAAGATATGTGAAGTATAATTCTTGGTTTAAAAAGTGTGTACTCATATAGATATTTAAATTTGACATGACTATTTGAATAACATTCTATTGGCATGTTCCTTTATTAGATTCAGGCATTTAATACATAAATACCACAGAAAATAAAGATGAAAAATCTAACCTGGATTCATACATTCTCTACTGTTCTTTTTATGTTTGGTTTTATACATGATAGTTACCATGAATAAAGAAAACAAAAAGATAAGAATCAGGCTGAATTAAACAGCTCATAATTTTATGAGGGCAGAATATCTAAAAATCACGATTGTCCTGCCACATTCCAGAACCATGATTGCTACAAGCATATGTGGTACCTTGAAATATAACATCTTAAAGAAAAGAAACTGTTTTCTGTTAGTGTGATTTTCAGAAAATCATAATTACCCCCAAATAGTCAAGAACTAGACATAAAAATGAACCAAATATATGAGGCTATAAATATATTCACTAATTCTAAAGTAGTTCTCCTGCCTCACACTCCTCTCTTTGCCTACTCTCCAATTACCCTCACCACCACAACCACCACAAAAAGGGGTGGAGGGAATCTTGGTCTCCTACATGTTACAAACTATCAATGTCAGTCATTAATTATAGAATAAGAAATAAAGATGTGCTATAAAAATAACTTAGTACTAAGTTCTCCAAAACAGGGTAGGATATAGATGGAAGATTGGGTTCATGGAAATGAAGAGTTGATTCAAAATACGGATTTTCCAGCATTTTCCATCTTTCACTTATCAAGGTTTCACTCCAAAAATAAGTGACATTTAGGGCAGAATATAAATGCTACTGAAACATGAACAGGGCAGTAACTGCATCTTCCGTTGGTTCAGGTATGCTAAGATGTGTGAGATTTAAAATGTCATACTATGCCATGAATACAACAGACAAAGCTTGCAAGGGAGCTCCATAAATGTTTGCTTGCTAAATCCAAGGGAGTTGGTGTACCTGATTCTGGAGGCCTCAGGGTGGATGACGGATTCTACAATCTATTTTACTTACAGGATTCTACAATCTATTTTATTTACAGCGGCAAACCGAAAGTATCCTACATCAGCATATAAATAACATCTCTCTTAGTGCTGCTCCATAGGCTGGCTCTCTTGCCAATTAAGGTCTTCCCACCAAAGTTCTGTGTGGGCGCTGAGTTTGCTTTGAGTTAATAAAAAACACCAGATACTTCTGTAGACCTCACTGGAAAGGCAATCTACATAGCAAGTATGAATAAAAACATGGGTTTCAAAAGGAAGAAACAAACAAACAAACAAACAAAAAAACTTCATTAGAGAGCTCATTTAGTCTTCTTGTCTTAATCTACAAAATTAAGAATAATATATCCACCAATCACCCATAACATGTAAAACACAAATGACAAAATATAATCACTGTATTTCCCAAATCAAATATAACTTAAGTGACTTGACTAGTCTTAGTTAACTGGCATGAACCCAGCATCATTTTTCCAAAAAGATGTGCTAGGAACAATACAATACCACAATAAACCCTTCATTTTCTCTTCTCCAAAATATTTTATGGCCTAAAATGGTTAACTGAATACTCCAAGCTCATGAGATCAATTACTAAAATAAATTCTAACAAGGAAATTTATATGCATTAACAGCTGGTACTTTAGTTTTAATTTTTTTAAAAAAGCTATTGGATTCCCATAAGGAATTGATCATTTTTACTGAAGATAAGTTTTAAGCTTTACTTTCAAAGGCTCATCTTGTTACTTATAGCAAAATGAAAAGAACAAAATGAGATAACTTGCAAAGGTAGGAAAGACTGATAAATCTACGTAAATTCAAATAACTTTCAAAAACTAGTTCTAAATTTGGCTTAGGATAAAGTAATAAAGTAATCTTCAAATTTACCAGAAATAAAATATGACTAAGAAATAAATTTTCACAAATATTTCCTTATATGTATATATGTGAGGGACTCAGCTTTCTAAAGGACGTGGTTTAGGTTTACTCATGTATTATAAAAATCAGTTCAGAAATGCCAATGACTTTTTTACGGCAAAGTGTAATTTTCAGAGTTCTTGGCCTATGACAGTAATTTCCTTCAAGATCACAATTTTAATTTAAGACAAACCTGATATATAGCACTACACCTGAAACACAATTCATCACTCAATAAAATCCTATAAAATACCACTACATCAAAAAGAAAGCAAAGGAAATAAAGTTCTCAATTAATATTTAGGAGTAATTAATATTATTTGATTAACCTTATGCACATAGCATAACCCTGAGCCCCCAGACTTAAATAAAATTTGGACAGGCAAGATCTGCTAATGTAACACAATGCCTATGGGAAACTGGGATTTCCCGTACATTATGAGGGTGAGAACACCTTCTGTTTTCTCTTATGCGTACGCACATATGCATTTCTCTACAAAAATATATGTGTATGGATGTGTATGTGGAGATACACACACAGAGAAATAGAGGTTTTTTAGTTACAATGATCACCATTACAGAAATCTTTTATCACTTGCAGACCTTTACTTCCTGATTCCCTTTCTGACCTCTTCCCCATGCTTACTTGATGAAAACAGGGCATCACTGAAGATATAAGTACATTTATTTCAAATTGCTACAAATATTCTGTTCCTACTTCTATGTTTCCATATAATGCATAGGCACATGCCTACAACTCTAAAAGTTCTGAGAAACTATGGCAGAATTTCAACAGAGAACAGTTGGCAGAGGAAATGGAGAAGTGAGTTCCACATGCCCCACTCTAGAAATTGTATGGTAGGAACCAGAAAAAGACTGGTATTCAATTAGCACATGCAGCAGACCGATATTTGCATTCAGTGTCTGCAAGCCTGAGAACAGCACTCCCAACTAATCATCCCCTACGTGATTTCATTCAATCCATATTCACACCCAGAGACACGAGAGCTTTTAATGCTGCTCCTAATGTGTTATCCTACTGCCTATAATGACTGGGCAAAGGGAATTCGAGAGACAGTTCTCCAGATGCCTTAGCTTTTAGATGTTTGTGGGTATCTAACCTTATTTCCTTGGCAGCTTTGTGTTTAATTTGTGATTGTTTTTCATTAGGCAGAATCTTCTAATCTTCTAACATGACACAAACCATAATTTTACTTGATATAGTTTGAGATGCTCTTCTAGATAAATATGGCTCTCTAGGGATGAGGTCAGTTTTTGAAAATCTACATATGGCTGTTTTATTTTGAGGCATGTCTGCAGCTACCATATGGTCAGTGGCAATCTGTGAAGGGAGTCAGGATGTGTCTATTTAAAATACTGACTGAAACTTGATTTTCTACTTAGAAATGCTTTCATGCATCTACTTTTTCTGAATGCTGAAGCTTAGTCTTTCAAAAATGCAATCTGCCCTCTGTACTTCAAAATTCAAATACAAAATAAAATTTCTTTCTACCTATTTTTGGTTATGCATATATATATATATATATATATATATATATATATATATATATATATATAACAAGCACACTGAGATGTGGAAATGGTTCTAATCCTGCTATTCAACTTGTTCATGGCTTAGACTATCTTCTAGTATGATTCATAATCTTTTGAAGCCACAATTTAAGTAGAAGTGAAGTAAAGTGCAGCTGAATGCTCCTCAGGGATGTCCTAGAACATCTTGTCCTCTGAGGTCCCTCAAAGCATCAAGATTCTATGACTATGGTGAATGAAACCAATTTAGCAACATTTATGTTAAAAATATATGGCTCTTTGTGTGGAAAAATAGCCATGATGTAACTGTTATGTAGGAGTATAAACAAATGTTCTATTTGAGTGAGGTATATAGCTTTTATAAATTATTCCCATTCATTATTCATCAAGTTACTATAAATGTTTTAGGAAAATAGTGAAAGCCATTTTTCCAGCACTTTTCTAAAAAGTACTATTCATAAATATTCTATTTAGGCAGTTGGTATAAAGCTCTTTCACTTTGTTGTTATATATCCATTTGGTCTTTTAATGAAAAAGAAATACATCTGTGTGGGAGTCGAATGGTTGTAAAGGGCCAAGGCAAGCTAAATTATTTCTAATAAGACAAAGAACTGGCATTTTTAAAACTAGAAAATGGCATTTAAATAACCTCAAAAATGTCTGTTCCGAAATGGCATTTTGACCTAACAAGTGATGACCTAACTAGAGTCCCTAACCACACATACCTTCATCTCACTCTGCAAATTACCTCAAACCTTAATCCAGTTCAGAAGCCATCTGATGATATACCTCTGATATAACTTACCTCTTCTAGCTCAATGAAGGTAATTCTTTCCTCTCTGAGCTCCCATTTCTATACCCTGTCTTACTGTCTCCTTCCACCCCTGGGATCTTTCAAGCAGTACCTCCACTCCAATTATACAAAACTGCGATTTCATCATCTCTACATTTCTGGAAGAATAGGTCTACATCCATTTTCTTGATTTCTGGCATTTTTATGATGTAAGCACCCCCACCCCATCCTCCACCGCTCAAATGAAACTACTCTCTCAGAAAGTCATTGATGAAATTCTAATTGCTAATACCAAAAGTGAGGTAGTCATCCTCTTTATCTCCTCACATTTCATGCTATAACCAACTCTTTTGTAAATCTCTCTCATCCCCTGCCTTCGCTGATCTTATAGAATTTTGTTTCTCCTCTAAAATTTTATTCCATTTCAATGACCATTGCTGGATCTTTTTCTTCAGTCATCCTTAATGTAACATTATTTAAGATTTTACCCCTTAAATTCTTTTGTAGACAGTCTCTTATATTTCCAAAGTTCTATGTTTTCATTTTTAAAAATGCAACAACAAAAACCATGCACCCATGGCTTTTTCTTATAACACACAGTTTTCACTTATAATCCTGTCCTCCCTTCTTGATCATCAAAGTGGTGTCCTGATGCTTCAACAACTAACTTTATAAATCATATCATTGCATCTGTTATCACAGAGGATATTTTTCACTTCCCACACCGGGTGTCCCCTCTAGAAAGTCTCATGTAAGAAATGGAAATGCCAGCAAAAGTAGTATTATTTCTTCTTCTCCCCTCATGGACAGTGAGAATCATATAACTGACGGCACTATCTTTGTAGTTATGGCAGAGAGGGGGCTCAGAATCAAATATATCACCATTTATCATTAAGTGGGTACACCTCTATGGTTAATAAGATACAGCTACATATCAGTTCTCCCCTGGTGTTGATTTCCTCTTCTAATTCTTAATTTCCCACAGCATTATGTTTCTTTTTTTTTTTTTTTATTTTAGTTCCACTTTCTTGAACGTATTTTTGTAAGTTTCCTAAAATAACTTAGGAAATGAGTCAAGATATAACCAACCAAGCAACCCAGAACAACTGTAAGAACTTAGCAAATTCAAAATCAAATCATTAAATCACAGTTATACAGACAAAAATAAATGTTAGCCCTGCTCTTTTTTGGAAAAGGTATAGAAAAATTTCTTCTAGAAATACAAGCTCATTTTTGGTTTCTCTTCACTCCTTATATCCTACTTTGGGTTGATCAACAAATACGCTTGTCAAATGTCCTCAGATTATCCCCAAGTTCCATCCCATGTTCGGCTTTATCAAATGAATATGCAGCCATAATCATTTCACCCCTTTCTTCATGACATAACTTCGAAGTTTCCCCAATACTTAAAGACTTATTATGGTGCTCAAAGTTGCATGGCATTGAGTTTCAAATCTAACTCCCACAATAGCATAGTCATAGTGAACTTATCACTACTCAGAGAACATATATACTGCCATACCTCTATGTCCTAGTTCAAGCCTGTCATGTTCCTGGAATATTTAAACCAGTCCCAAATCTCCAAAATCCTACCACCCCTTGAGGTCCAGCTCAAATAACATCTTAAATCCATGGGTCTTCCCTGATCTGACTCAAATGTCAGAATTATTAGCTTGCTCTATTTTTCAAACTCCTCTTACATCACTTTATTTTGATTTGTACAATGACCATTTTTATACATTTCTTTATCTACTACGAAGTGTTTAACCTACAGTAAGTGCTCACTAATTACTGAACTGAATAAAAGATAATTTGGTTTATACAAAATATATCCTTTCAATGTTTTCCATCTAATAACATTTATTTCTTTTAAGGTCTTATATTAACAAATGACTTGAAATGTTACCATCCTTGTCACATGGTACAAAAAGTTTATTAATCATACTTATTTCCATCATTTCAGAACTGGCTAAGGTTGTAGTACCAGCAATCCCTAGATGTATGAAAATCCCTATGCCATGTTTTCTTTATGACAGTGAATAAACTAATAGGTGACCTCTCATGACCTTCTGACTCACTAAAAATACTATTTATAGTTATAAATCATTATAATTTATATTGGAGTTTGGAGCAAAATACATGCCTACAATGAAAAATGAAAACACAGTATGCATAAAGACTGACTGTGATGCCCTACTTCTTAGGAAACTAACTGATAAAATATAGTGAAAAACTTAAGGTATAAAGTAGGCTCTTCATTGGATCTCTTTCATTCACACTTTACTGCTCAAGTGAAATCTGTAAGAATCACATGGTAAAAACACATGAATAGCATTTATGGTTCAAGTAGAGCAGGGAACATAGCCCACAAAACCCAAAGACCTTCTGCTGGGAAACGTATCTTCCAAGAGCCTGCTGCCCAAGTATGCAGTTTATGCAAATTAAGGTTAATTAACATGACTCATCCATTATATTGCACTTGCTAATGACCTCAGTTCTTCTTTCACTGAGAAAACAGAAGCAATTAGAAGAGAACTAATTCATTTTCTCACCAGAACAGCAGTCTCCCTTTATCTTGACCCATATGCTCTGCCATACCCCCTGGTACAAGGCTAACCTGTCTACTTTTGATCTGAATCCTATCCCTTTGAGCTCTGAAGGAGAACATGCTCCTGTTCTTATTCCTCCCACTGTCCTGATGTCAGTTCCCCTCTCCTCTGGATCCTCCCCATTAGCATACAACCTTGATACAATAAAATAAAACTGAAAATATCAACTTAAAAAAAAAAAACACATCACCTTCCACTTCATACCTAATTTTTCTGTTCTCGTCTACAGAAAATCTCAAGAATCGTCTATACCTGTTATCTCCACTTTCTTACCTCCTTTTCTCTCCTCAGTCCCATTCTAATTAGGCTTTCACCTCTACCAACCTATTGAAATTGCTCTTGTAAAGGTTTCTAAGTATCTCCAATTGGCAAATTCAATGGTAAACTTCCTTCCACCCTTCCTTCTTCAAACACTTTGATCGCTACCTTCTGGAAACCATTTTCTTCTGGTTTTACTCCAACATCACTGGATCCTTTGTGCTCCTCTATGGGATCTCCCAACTTTGAAATGCCTTGGGGACCAGATCTCTCCTTTTCTTTCCATAAATACATTCGCCACTGATGTCCTCCAACCCCATGACTCCCATGACATTGCCATGCCAATCTCACCTCTGAGTGCCAGACTCACAAACCCAACTTCTTACTTCACATCTGCACTTCAATATCTAATCTCCATCTCAAATTGTGCTAGCCAAAACAGTACTCTTGACTCCCCAGCAATTCACTTTGGACAAAATAAAACCTCCATTTACCCTGCTGCTTAAGCAACCAGAGTCCTCTTTCTCTCTGTTAAATCTATTCACTTAGGCTGCCTTTTCTTTATAGCACTTACAACTACCAGAAGTCGGTTATGTATTTGTTTTCTTGTCTACTATTTATCTCCCTCACTAGACTAACTTCTATTTGGCTGGGGTCCTGGACTCTAATGCCTATTCCCAGGACAGTCTGTGCCCTGCATATGTGTTAAAAGGATTCTTCTGCTTCAAAAACTACAAGAGCTTTTGATTCAAGGCACATTTCCATACCATTCTTTCTGATCTCTTTCAGATTCAGAGGAAAAAGCATGCGCTCTGAAATTAGACGTGCCTGGATTTCTTATGAGCTCTGCTGTCCTACTCCCAACCTGCCAGCAGCGTTTTCCTCATCATTGACATCATTTATTTAGCACTTAATATATTCCACAAATGACATCAACGTCATTATATACACATCATTGAATTCTAACAGCAAATATATGGGGTAAGTGTTATCATCCCTGTTTCATGGATCACAGAATTGCTAACTGGTAGAGCTAGGACTTAGCTGAGGACCTGGTTCCAAAGCCTGTCTCTTAGCCAATGTATTCTCCTGCAGCCCCAGTTCCATAATAAGTCCAAGGTCTCCCACAGAGCAATGAACAAAGAGGACACAAGGCCAGATCTGACCTCAACCCACGTTCTTACTAACTATGCTGATCTCTAAAGCAGGGTGATGACGGCACAAAATGAGATGATGTGTGTACTCAACAGCCTCTAGCTCCCTGTCCTGAGTTCTTGTGACCGCATTTTAAAAAGCTTCACATTGCTTCCAAAAGTTTTCTTTAGTCTCTATATCACCTGCCAGTGTTTTTTTTTTTTTTTCCCTTCCAGTGTTTTTGAAGCACTTCTTCAATGAAAATCCAAATGTAGATACTACAGAATTTTTCCCAAGACATGTTCAAACTTATTAAGGTATCATATAGCAATTTGTTTACAATTTTAGAAAATTAGCACGGAACAATGACTATCACTGAATATCACTGCCTATAAACTGAGAAGCTTTACATTATGTGTTTCAATAAATAATTCCTACTCCCCATAATTTTCTTTGTAAAGTTTTACATAATTTTTCACAGAACACTTAAGAGGCAAAATTCATTTCTTTTGTCAACATATCCTAAATGTTGACTTAATCAAACATTTCACATTCAGGCACTTTTATGTGTTATAACTGAATTAAAGCTTAATTTTACAATTCAGAAATCTTAAAACTCATACTAGCATTCAAAAGCATGCATTCTTTCTCTCCAATATTTATCTATTGTGTCACATGGCCAAAATCCTTTGTTATGCCTGGAAAGGGCTAAACTGTTACTCACTATAGCAATCCTTTTTAACAAATGCCTCTGGTTTAGAGAGACAACTATTTAACAGATGGATATGGAGAGCAAGTTTCACTTAGGCAAACTGTATACTTTTTGTTAAATAATGATTTTAGAAAATCGAGGGGGAGAAAAAATCACCTTCCTCCGCCTGCTTACCTTTTTGTTACTCTGCTATGGATAGGAAGAAAACAATGCCAAGAGAGGCAACTGAGAAAATTCTGTACTCCCTAATATTAAACCAACACAATAATTTTAACTACATGCATCCTTCTAAAGATAATCTATTTGCATTCTGAATTCCCATACAAAAATAGGTCCATACAATAGCTTTATTCACGTGACTACTTGGACAATGTCTACATTATTACTATAGTGCCACTGAAGAGTAGTGAAAATTCTTTAAATCTCCATGACAAGTCCCATTAATTTTAATTGAAGTTTCCCATTCCCAGTCTATCCTTGGCAGATAAAACAGTTTAGAGATTGCAGCCAAATATAAGATTTCCCAGGGGGCATCTGAAAATAAGTTATAAGTATTCAACTAAGCCACCTGTCTGAATGAAGATTTATTCATTTGATCAGAATAGCTTTCCAAACTTCAAACAACCCATGCACAGAACAGATGTAGCTCTTTAAGCGCAACTGATTTTACTTCACTTTCTGTTAACATGCATAACAAATGGATAGAGCAACTCTAAAGAGTCAAAACATGTAAATGTTCAATAATATATATTTGTTTATTAGTCCGAAGTCATAAATAAACGTCAAACCATATTCTTATATTTGAACACTCTAAATAATTAGGTACACTAACAACAGACTGGTAGCACTCCCTTGTAAGCTAAGTGCCCAAATATAACAACTCATACACTGCAACAATGACACCACCATTCAGTGATGTGACTCATAGAAAAGAATTGTAGTCATGGCCTATCAGCCTTGTTCAGGACTTCACCTTCTTGTCCTCTAATAAGTCTAATATCAGACCTTAAGATAGCTGCTCCCTTAGATAATCATATTAGATACCTATTATGACAACCCTAAAGAAGGTTCTTTCTAGTTACCATCAAATGCAATTTATCGTCATCACCAGAACCCTGTACTAAATGGCAGGTACCAAGATAAATGAGACATGGCCCTTGCCTTCAAGACGCTTACATCGTAGATGGCACTTATCATGGTAGGCACTGATAAGAACCACGAAGTGTCAATAAATAACCCGAGAGCGGAGAACAGGAAAGAGATACTCTAGCTGAAGTAGAATATATTTAAACATGATTTATTAGTTTCATGATTCATTCCAAATTACAATGCTTAATTCATAAATGTTATTTCTGGTGTTTCTACTTAATATAATGTTTTAACTTTTTAAAAATTTTTAATTTTTAATTTCTTATTAACATATAATGTATTATTAGCCCCAATGTTTTAATTTCTGATGAGAAATAAGTAATTTGAATGAGAGAGACCAGACTTACCTTGTGAAATATTTTATATAAAACTTTTTCACTGAATAGTGTCCAACTACCAATACCAAAACACCCACCTTCTAGACGCTTAGATCTCTTGAAGCTTTCTGGCCTTATCATTACGTACAGAATAAAATCTCCTTCTAGAAAACCTTAAATATATTGTCTTACTCTTCCCATAACTCTTCCACTGTCATCTCATGTAATACACTAACATGTTTTCTGACCCAAAATTAAAATGTTAAAAACCAGAAAGGAAAGCAGAAAACAACATACGTATTTTAAGCTTGTGACTGGATTTCATTAGGTTTGACATCTGTGGTGAAAGTGGGTTTGAAGGAACTGGAGAGAGGAAGTTGGCATGAGCTAGTAATATTTGACATCCACTACATTCAAGCTCTATATAAATTAATCTGCACTATTACCCAAGAAATTGATAGTATTAATCTCACTTGGCAGATTAGAAAACAAAGGCTCAGAAAGGCTCAGAAAGTAACTTTTCAAAGATCGAAGAGTTAGTACATGCTAAGGTCAATGCTTATCTGACTTCAAAGTCCAAAAGAGACCCTAATCTTTCCACATATCAAACCTTCTCTATTTTTTTTTTCGACATTGAACAAGTAACTGAGCCAAACAGGATTTCATTCATAATTAGAGATTATTTTGTCCCAGCCTTCACTTTCTCTAGAAAAAAAAAAGCAGTGGAGTGGGCTTTACTAAAAAGAGGTACGGGCTTTTTCTATTCTCATTACATTAAGAATGATTATGAAGTAATGCAGCTAATTTTTTTTTTTTAAGATTTATTTATTTTAGAGAGCATGTGTGTGCGCTTCTAGGGGGAGGGCCAGAGGGAGAGAAGGAGAGAAAGAGAGAAAGAGAGAGAAAGAGATTCTGGAGCAGACTCCTCACTGAGGGCAGAGCCCAATACCAATGAAGATATCAATGCCCGCCAGGCTCAATCTCATGACCCGGAAGATCTTGACCTGAGCCAAAACCAAGAGTCAGACGCTTAACTGAATGAGCCACCCAGGTGCCCCAAATATGGCTGATTTTTGAAGAAACATATCAAAACTTAGAAACCTGTCTCTTTCAAAGTCACCTTGGGAAGAAGGTTATGGAATTATTTTACTGATGATATTACAGGTTAAAATATTTCTGGAAATCTTTTAGAACCATCTTCAGAACCAGCGGCATACTTTGAATGCGCTCAGTAATCACAAATCTTCATCCTGTGTGCGTGCGTGCGTGCGCACACACACACACAATTGGTCTTAAGGAGTGGAGTCATTCAGAGGTGAGCTTTACTGATAAAGAATTTTTTAGTTGAATAAAAGCATCCGAGATGAAAAGAAGTATCTATAAATTAATGAGCTATGCCAACCTATTGCTCATCCTTTGCCTTCCTTAAACTTCCACTTCCTTCCTTTCTAAATCATTATCTTTCATAAGCATGTTTCCTTTCATTAAAGGTCTCAGTACTACTAGTAAGAATATTTAATGTGTGTTTTCATTACCGTTGTCTCTCCTACATCACTGTAAGCACTATGAGCTCAGTAAACATGTGTTTTTGTCATAGTGTCTCTGGCATCTACAGAGAACTCTACAAGTAAGCATTCAATAAATATTTGTTGAGTGAATGGAACATATTGTCTTGTGACTCAAGAACTGGCTCTTGAGGCAATTCTAATAAAATTAGAAATATTCTGAGGAATAAATGGCTGCATCTCCAAAGGTAAATTCTTCTTGGTTAAGAAATGCATACTTGTAGAGTCACACTCAATGTTTAATAAACTGTTTACAAAATAGGATAACAGCAATAATAAATGTCATCTTTTTTATAAACAAGGGGTTTAATGAAGAAAAAGTACACAGAATTAAATTTTTTGATTTACCTTTTGTTTGTACAGACTTCAAATGTAAATTTCTTTTTTGTTGTTTTTTAAAAGGATTATTTATTTATTTATTCGACAGACAGAGATGACGAGTAGGCAGAGAAGCAGGCAGAGAGAGAATGGGGGAAGCAGGCTCCCTGCCAAGCAGAGAGCCCAATGCGGGGCTTAATCCCAGAAACCTGAGATCATGACCTGAGCTGAAGGCAGAGGCTTTAACCCACTGAGCCACCCCGGCGCCTCAAATGTAAATTTCTGGTACTGAAACTAGTATACAATCTGCTATATTATATATAGAGAAGGAAATTACTAGGAAATCATTACCACCAGTAATTATGAAGGTTTAACGCAAAAATTCTGGGTTATTAACATCCAGTAAATTTATTCCAGTCATTCTTATTTAGGGTGATTATTATTTTTTTTTTAAAGATTTTTATTTATTTATTTGACATAGATCACAGGTAGACAGAGAGGCAGGCAGAGAGAAAGGAGGAAGCAGGCTCCCTGCTGAGCAGAGAGCCTGATGTGGGACTCGATCCCAGGACCCTGGGATCATGACGTGAGCCGAAGGCAGAGGTTTTAATCCACTGAGCCACCCAGGTGCCCCGGGTGATTATTTTTTAATCAAAACCACTTGTTTTTTTTGGTAATGTTTCATAAATAGTAGGCAATAGTTTCTCTCACTTAATTTTTTAGGTGGCTAATGCCCTTGTTGACTAAAATTGAGAGCTTTCTACAAAGATCGAGAGATTTGAGACGCCTGGGTGGCTCAGTGGGTTAAGCCGCTGCCTTCGACTTAGGTCATGATCTCAGGGTCCTGAGATCGAGTCCCGCGTCGGGCTCTCTGCTCAGCAGGGAGCCTGCTTCCCTCTCTCTCTCTCTCTGCCTGCCTCTCCATCTACTTTTGATTTCTCTCTGTCAAATAAATAAATAAAAAATCTTTAAAAAAAAAAATTGAGAGATTTTTGTCAACATCTTTACAGCTTTGTGAGCAGCAAAACAAACAGTCCTTAGACAATAGCTTTTCAAGTGCTCATTAACCGATACAGATTTGCTGTCATATAGCTTTACAAAGACCAAAGAAGGAGTCTACAGGCAGTCACTGGGGAAATCACCAAGAAGAAAGAGTTTGACAGTCATTTTTAAACTCTTCATAAGCAAGAACATCCTAATTAGAATATCAAATCTACCAATTTACTTCTCTAACCTATAGTTAGGCTATTTACATGTTTAGGGTAAGGTGATTGGTAAAAAAAAAAATAAAATTCCTATCAGAGTAGCAGTATTAATATGCAGGTAAGGTTGGTTTTCTAGGAAGTTCCGAGATAATAAATAACAAAGGGAGACCACCTCAAACTTCACAGCCTAGAGGACTCCGCTACCGCAGTTTCCAGTGGTCTGTCCACTGTGGTCTTTCTAGTGCTTTATGTGTCTGTGTATATGTCCATCCTGCTGTGTCTTAGTGTCATACGGTTTGCTACATACAATTCCCATAGCTCCCTTTACTTCTATTCCTTACACCTGTTCATTTTCTGTTTCTGAAATCACCATGTTAACCATTAACGGCATTCTGTGATGCCCGCCAGGCTCAAGCTCATGACCATCGCTTATTTAATAAAAATGAAATAAAATTATTCATGGGAGGTAATAATGATTAAGAAAAGTATTAAGGAACAGAGCAAAATGATTATTAATTCACAATGTGTCTCCTAATAACTTCCTTTTGAAGCGTCAAAAAGATAAATGAAAGGAGTAAAAATGTTCCAGAAACTAAGAAACTAGGTTAAGTAGTTGGTACATAGATGGGCTGCTTTTAGAAAACCATCAAACAACACACTGACATCGGAAGACACACCTAAAGTTTGGATGCTGAAAGGAAATATTTATAAAACCTAGCAGTTGTCATTTATCTTATAATCTACCCACCAAAACGTCAGACTTGAGATCAACAAAATATTAAACAAATCCCTAATTCTTTCATGTTCCTTGCACTAGGGTGGTTCTCTACCTCTTTTCATGCTGCCAGATCACATCCCCATCAATAAATCCTGACATGAAAAACAGAGCGAAGAATTTTTTTCAAAGCGCACACATTTTCTGGAAATACTGACCATGCCTGCTGGCTACATTTGATCCACTCCACCCGCTATGAGAGTTACTGATTTAGCTGAGTCCTTTATTAGTGAACTGTTTTCTGATATAATGAACCAGTATGCTATTTCTCAAACTATCTGATGGACCAGTTTTTGAAAATTTTCCAATCTGTTGCAGACTGATACTTTGTTAAATACAATAAAAACAAATTACTAGAAAAATGAAATAAAAAAAAGACACGCAAAATACAAGCACTTGTTTTATTAGATTCAAAAGACATAAAATTATACTGTTCATCACTATACTGATTTCTAAATACTCTCAATTTCTTGATTTAACTCAGAGCAGACCAAAAAAAAAAAAAAAAGGAGTGGGGGTAGTATTTACAGACAGACATCACCATGGTCAGGTCACACTCACCACACTCACCAAGCCAACCAATTTCAAAGAGCATAAATCTCAGGAACACCTAGCCAACAGGTTACAGGGTTTACATGAGCATTAGTCTGGATTAAAGTTGTCACTTATACCAAGATGATGACTGCACTGAGTTGGGCTACCCAAAGGAATGTATTTCTTAGAAGCACAAGGGTAACAACAATTGGGAGAAAGATTTAAATACTTAGAGATGATAAAATATTAAGTTCTGGCCACAAACTGTACATTCAACAACTCAACTGCCCCCTCTGGTAGCTTTTAAACTGCACCTTCAGTTTTAAGAGAAATGACTTTCCCTGCATGAAGCTATAAGTAAACCCAGTTGCTCAAAGAAACCCACAGCTTCACACCATGGCCAGGCTGTCATGAACAAAATATTTAAATGCCTAGTAAAATTCGGTCTCTGTCCTGAAGGATCTTGCTAGACAGGCGGATCTATCAACAAACAATGATAGAGCAGTGCAGTAAGTGCTGTAATTGAAACATGCGTGAAAATCATGGTGGCAGACACCATCTATACATCAGTGATCCCCAGATTCGCATCTCTAAATTCACCCTGTCTCCTGGGCGAAAAATTTGCTCACCCAACTGTCTGCAATTTTTTCACCTGTATGTCCAAAGTCATCTCAAGCTAAGTCCAAAGCAAACTCCTAACCCCCTTTCCCCAAAGTATTACCTCCCTCTCCTACGATCTCTCTCCATTAACAGCTACCCATCTTCACGATGTTCCAGGTAAAAACTTCAGGTCATCTTTAATTCCTCTAACTTCTCATATACCTCATTTCCAATGCATAAGTAAATATGCCAACTCTACACTCTACCACTTCTCACTCTCCTTGTAGCAATCATGTAGACATAAGCCTCTTGTTGCTGAATTATTCCAGTAGCCACCAGTTAAGGGACCTGAGTCTACCACTGTCTCACTCCAGTCCACTGTGAACACAGGAGCCAGGTGGGTCTTTATAAACCCATGTCTGCCAGGTCCGTCCTCTGCTCATAACCCTCCAGTGTTCTTCCCCTTCTCTTTAGAATAAAAGCCCAAATCCTTACAGTCCCTACATAATCTGCTCTTCTGACCTTAACTCCTGAAGCCCTCCAAGCAGTTCTGCTTCAGCCATGCTGCATGACTTACTTACCTCCCCCATTTTTGCTTTTTGAATACACGCCACCTTTCTGACTTTCCTGGACCAACCTACAAAGAAGTGTAACCCCTTTGTCCCATTGTTGTCTACTGTCTTTTATCTTGTATCACTTTGTCCCTGTTCCTCGTTAACTTTTATTACCACCTGTTTTCACTAAGTTTTCATGTTCATTGGTCACCTCTCCTCATCAGAAAGAAAACTTGAAGAGGGCTTCTTTTGGAATACTGCTAAATCTTCAGGATCCAGAACAGTGACGGTAAGTAATAGGCAACCACAAATATTTTCTGAATGAGTGAACGATCCAAAATGCACGTCCTGTCTAGGTGGTTACTGGGGCTGCGCAGGACGAATTTACACAAAACAGATGAAACTGAAACTAGGTCCTGAAAGAAGCTTCAAGATTGTCTGATATGAAAAGGGCTAAAAATATCATTGCCATATGCACATTTCCCACAAAATCCTGAAGCACAAAAATGCATTATAGGAAAGACTATTAACTTCCTAGCTGAGAGAGTTACCCCAAAAAGAAAGTGATCCCCATGATCCAGAAAAGGATCAGGGTATAAATTAACAATAAGAAAATTACAGTTTTGTTTTGTAAATTGCCACAGTCCCAATAAAATTTTATAGATAAAAAATTACTGTAAAATATATTAAGCTTTAAATAATATAAACTTGCTCTCAATAATGTTTATTGTTGTCAAGTTTTTTTTTGGGGGGGGCACAGTGTTCAATTTCATTCTCCTAGTTTTCCCTATAAAATGGGACTAGAATTCTGATTTTAAAAAGAAAACCAAAGAGAAAAAAATAGTTTTCACCATCAAGGACCTCAGAGTTCCTCTGCCATACATCTATCCTTGACATCTATAGCCATTCTGGAATCTTATTTCTCAAATATTACCTCTCACCATACGAAACTGTCTTACACATATTTATTTTCTTGTAGGTTTCTCCTCTTCCCATTAGAAAGTGAATTCTTTCTACCAGAGCGGAGACTTACCTCTCTTCTCCACAATATCCGTAGGGTCTGACTGGTGCCCAAGCACACAGAGCATCCAATAAATAAATGCTCAATGAAAGTATAAATAAAATTCAAATAATAAAGAAATGAGTATTTTTCATAGAGGGCTAAGACTTTAACTTCCAGCTCCTGTTTTAGCAGGGCATTCTCCCTGAGTTTTTAACATGATCAAAAGTATGAGATGAATTGTGTCCATACTCACGTCTGGTTTTACCAAGTTCTACGAATAGTATCTCAGCACCTGCCAGAGAAACATGAAGTCTGGGAAATGGGGGCTGTGGTGTTATAGTGCTAGGAGAACACTGCAAAAGAAGGCAAAGAGATTCCTGCAATTCCTTCCAGGGACATAACTAGATGTCCCCACCCCACAGAAGTGACACTGGGGCTTAATGTAGTCCCTGCTGGCAGCTGTGCTAGGAACACTTCAATATCCTACCATCCACACTTAGTGGACGCATTGTCTGATCACAGTACAGAGACCTTAAGCAGTGTCAACTGTCTCTATAATAAAAGCTTTACTGAAAGCCCAATTCTATGTTTGGATGTTTCTTAAACATCCAGACCCCTCATACACACACACACACACACCCCACAGATTAGTCTCAAATGCTTTAAATTTATAAACCTAGGCATCGAGGCCCATGTCTTCTCTCTTTTTTCATCATTGCAACATCTGTCCATCCCTCCCTCCTTCTCCTACCGTCCTGTTGTCCACCCTCAAAATTCACTCATTCTTTCATTTGTGCATTTGTTTATACATTTCATAAACAGCCATTAGTATCATTCAAAAACACTTTTTCTGTGTTGGTACCATTGCAAAATAGCCTCACGGGCTAAGGAAGGAAACACAACCTGTGCCGATTACCTGCTAATCCTTGCAGGTAGCTGTCCAGGGGAACCTTTTCTCCTGAGGTTCAGGTCCCCTCAGGCAGTGGCAGCTCCCTTACTGGCTTTGTGAAGGGAGGCTGCCACTGCCTTCCCCACCCACATGAAGTCCCGGCTCCCTCCCTCAGCTCCACTCCCTGTACTGGCCAGCCTTGGACAAGGTCCCAGAGGCTACCACTGAGACATCCAGGGAAGAAGCCTCAGTGAGGGTCAGTGTTTGGGATAAAGCTGTAATCCCTGCTACAACTGCTGATTCCCTCTCCTTTTAAAATCACCCTTAAGGTAACAGTGGATGCACCTTACTCAGATCTTAGCATGATTAAAATCAAAGAAGAGGAAAATGGATGCCTGAAGAACGTGTGGACTTACCAATGAGGACTGTGAACTATAAGGTGCTGGCAGCTTTCAGTTTTTTCCATCAGAAACAAAAATAAATGAGCTACCATCTACTGTCACAATTTCATTAAAAAAAGAATTTATAAAGTAGTAAGAATATGATTTTAGGATAAAAAGCAGTCCTCCAAAGAAAGAATATTAGACAGCCTAATTTTTTCATGTGTGAAAAATAACAGCATAGTGAGGACATTGTGTGTGTGTGCGCGCGTGCGCACGCACATGTGCATCTGCATGAACGTTGAGTCAGATCCAAAGCAATGGTGGACCAAGGGGGCAATTAAGTAGCATGTATTCTAGAGAGGCACATGTGAAAAGAGAGGGGGTACTCCTCACATTCCAAGCCAACAGATAGGGACCAAGAAAATCACCCATCAAGACAGGAGGTGCCTGCATGAATGGGAAACACCAAAACCTCATGGTCTAGTGAGGCATGGATTTATGAGGTAACCTTACTAATCTGCCCTCATGTCTATTTAAGCAGGAAGCAGGGAGAAATGGAGCACATTCAGCAGCAGGATTGGCAGGTAGGAAATGGGAGAGGGTGAGGGTAGGGCACGGCAACCAAATGGCCTGAACAACAGTCATTCAGCAGGGCAAAATGCCACTTTGAGCTCATCAGAGATGAAGGACAAAGCCTTAACTCATATAGGAAACCGAAGTTTTAAATCAAATGGACTTAGAAAAAAATGGGGAACAGAATTTGAGAATTCTGTTTTCCTATGAGAAAGAATTGTTCTACAAAGGATAGGTGGACTCAGTGAGTAGAAAAAAAAATTAAAAACAAAAAGTTTGAACCCCATGAAGTTAAGACTATATAATGAACCAGTTATAAAATACTCAGTTCTCTAAGTTGGCTAAAAACCAAAGAAAACTCTATGGGGATGCATTGGATGGCTCAGGTTGTGGTCATAGGGTTCTGGGATAGAACCCCATATCAAACTCCCTGATCAGTGGGGAGTCTGGTTCTCATGCTCGGTCTCTCTCAAATAAATAAGTAAAAGCAGAAGGAAGAAAGGAAAGGGCGAGGGAAGTGGAGGGAAGGAAAGACTGACGGACTCTATGGATCAGCACAGGCCCCCAGAGTGTTTTTGGAAAAGACCTATCTAGTCCCAAGTCTTCATTTCATACACACACACACACACACACACACACACACAAATGGTGCTCAGCTTCAGCTCACACTGAAGGACCCACATTATTATGTTTTCTACTTTTATTCTTTTTTTTCACACCGGATATTGCATTGACAGCACCAGCACACCCTGGCAGGTGCGAGCTAGTTAGCAAACTCAGGGCTGTCAGAAGAACAACAGAACATCACTTTCACAGAGGCAGTACGAAGAAACATGTAGGAGCGCCCCTCGATTCCACGGCCCCACATTTCACTAGCCATTAACTGTGATTTTGTTTGTTTTACTCAGGCTTCATCTTTCCTTCTATTTCCCCCTTGCTTTCTTTTCCCCCTTTCTCCACCAGTTTTCTTTCCAAACCCCTAAAGTCAATTATGGCAAACAGTATAATGATCGTGGAGAAGGGAAGAGACATCACTTTGGATTCTTGTCATCCAAAAGGTACTTTTTCCTAACAGCTGTGTCATAGTATTAATAACAGGTAAATGTCATTATATTTTACATTTCAGACCTCCATAATGAAGCGGTAAGATTAAATGACATTAGAAATATAATATATCAAAGTGTAAAATCACAGTTTCTGTTTTCATCATGTGCTAAAACTGACATCAAATTACTATCTATTCCTCATAAAGAGGAATTGGAAATGGGTTGTTATTTTTCTTTGCTTAAACATAATGAAGTTTACCTTTTACCTCACAAAGCATTTCTCAATTTGTCAGTCTAAAGGTTTAAAATTCACAGATGTATGTACAGAGTTACACACACATACATGTGTCATGTCTTTATAGTATATGTCCTCCCTTTAAGAAAATGAAACACTGAAAATCTATCCTATTTTCAATTATGACCAAGTACTTATTAAGCATCTAAGAGGAATTACCTTATAATAATAAATATCTTAATTCTCAAACACAAAACAAAACTGATTTCCTCTCCTTATCCCAGGAACTGTGATTTTAAGATACACATAAATAGCAATGACTACATAAAATATTACTACTAAGGAAATTTTCCAATAATTTCATTTTGGTGTTCTATCACCACTACTCAATTTTTCATGTTTATCCTCTATGACTATCCTCTTTTAGAAGCTAATAAACGTAAAAGGCAAGCCTTTAGTAGAAATGGTGAAAAGAAACAATGTAGTCTGGGTACTATTTCTCAGCTGCTGTTTGAGAAATGCAGAGCAAGTCCCTGATGGCTTTCCTTCTGCATCCTCCCTGTGTAAGTCAGTTGCTAGGATACGTGAAAGACAGGGATTTAGTATTAGGTCTGGGAACAATGAGCCAGCTTCATAATTATCTGAATACTAACACAGAGGTTGTCTACCTTACGAGCTGAAGATTACAGGTGATGTGTTTCCAGAGAAAAAAATTTCCTTTAAAGACCTACCCTTTAACTATTATAAACAGATTTTGCTATCCACTGAAATAAGAAGCAACAGCTAGGCACATCTTAAAATTTTATTTTCAGCCAGAAGTTGCACCCATCCTGCTATCCAAGCTTATAGAGGATGAGACTAATCTTTTCACTGCTTCAAGCTGTATTTTGATATCACTGCACATACATACACATGTGCAAGTGCACACAAAGCACCCAAAGAAAAGAAAATATGCACATCACTACTACCATAGGAAAACACTTGCCACAAAGTTACCAGAAAAGGTAAGAACTAAAAACAAGGGAAAATACACACACACACACACACACACACACACACACACACAGCAAATGTGTACACACACATCAGTGCATCTCTCAGTCCTGGGGCTTGGTGTCCCTGAGTCTAAGAAATAGAAAAAGAGTTCTGGATGGGGACTGAGAAAACATGGGATCCATGAATCCCGTCTGACACTGAGAAAGTGTCCTACCTCTCTGGGAATCATTTCCTAGAAAATTAAGAGAGCAATGTTAACCCCAAAAGGTTTTGGAAGAATGGGTTGAGATTATCCATGTGCATTTTAAAATTGCACTGTGTGTGAAAAGACACTATTCATTACCTTACTTATAAAATGGCCATTTCCATGAATAGTCATATAAACAGGATTCAATATTTAAAAATCAAAATTAAGCCAAGTAAAAATCATTAATCCCTCCCACCAAAATTTCATACATAAATTAGACTGCTTCATTTATATTAACATCAAAACACTTGGTGTGGGTAAGTAATAGCGGAATTCAAGGGTTTAAAATACACAAAAAACAACCAAGATGACTTATTTTGTGTATATCTATTGAAGACATTTTAAGCCATTTGCATTAATTCCTCCATAATCTTAAGGCAAAAAAGTATATCAAACTACAAAAGATGTAATGTAAGCTTTTATTAAATAAACTATCTCAAATAGTCTTCTCTGTCTTTTCAACGCCTAAAAGTAGCTTTACCACTACATCCACCTTCCAAAAAACTGAATTTACAACCCATAAAATCTGTGAACTTCTACTAAATTCAAATTGAACCTCTACTAAATTCAAATTGAAACTGTATTACTTGTGGATTACCAAGTCTTTTTAAGGTGTTTTTTACAGTCCCAATGGCGAACACACAGAGAATGCCCAGCACCAGGATCTGGGAGACTTGGTATTTGTTTGCCCGGGCTGCCACAACAGAATCCTATAGACTGGGAGCCTGAAACAACAGAAATTTATTTTCTCACAGTCCTGATCACGGTGTCCGAAGACTTAGCGTCTCTGGAAGCCACTCCTTGGCTTGTCTTCTATGTGTTTCCACACAGTCTTCCTCTGCAAGGATACCCTGGTCTCTCTTCTGGTCCTCACAAGGTCATCCATCTATGAACACTCACCCCTGGGTCTCTTCCTCTTCTTATCAGGACACCAGTCAGAATAGAGTAGGGCCCACCCACATGACCTCTTTTTTTTGTGAAGATTTTATTTATTTGAGAGAGAGAGAGAGAACATGCACAGGTGGAAAGCAGAGGGAGAGGGACAAGCAGACTCTGCACTGAGCACACAGCCCGAAGCAGGGCTCGACCCCACAAAGTAGACATGACCTGAGCTGAAATCAAGAGCTGGACACCTAACCGACTGAGTCACACATGCGTCCCCTACCTGACCTCTTTTATCCTTAGTTACTTCTGCCCTACCTCCAAATGTAATCATATTCTCAGGTAGTGGAGGTTAAGTCTTCAACGTATGAATTTTGGAGGGATACAATTTAGCCCATAACCTTCCACTTTTCCACTCAGTCTTCGTAGAACGCTAAAAACTAAAAATTGCTAAATGGGGGACAAGCTCCATATGCAGGCTGAAAACGCATTTTTCCTCAAGGTTCAAAAGCTCCAGGTCCTTATCAAGAAAGGAAACAATGCGGGAGGGTATGGATGTTTATGAGAAACTATGTTAACATGTATATAAATATCAACATGATCAAAGAAACAGAAGTGTCTCGGACTCACGAACTCAAAGGACAAACACTGGTATGTTCAGCTATTTTCAGAAAGTTTCCACAACTCTATCTGCTGACTTTGGCACTTACTTAATCTGGGCTTCAACTAAAAGAACAGTAATGCTAAAGTGGCGGCAAATACTGGAGAGGGGAACAGATAAGAAGCTATTACGTGATGATTCTGCAGATTTTCTTTTAAAGGGAACTAAAAAAAATAAAAATTTAAAAAAAAATCATTAAGAGCAGTTCCTGAGTAATTCTGACATTGATCTGGAGTGAAAAGTCAGGTGAACAGACACATTTTCATGGCCTCAGCCTATGCTATGATCTTGTCTAAAAAATTAACTTCATAGAACACTGCCATTAACACACAAGATATCTTGGATTTCTACAGTTTTTACCATCCCAAAATATTTTCTCATTTCACTCTCAATGATTCTGTGAAGTAGAGAAGGCAGAAAAAGATGAGGAAAATGATAAAAGAGTAAAGTTAAAGGACTTGCCCAAGGTCACAAATTAATAACCAAGGGAATCAAAATAAGAAAGAAAAGTCTTCTGACATCTAAGTCAGCACTCTATTCTTGGGACTTAATGATGTTCAGGGTTATTGAAACTATAATCTTACAAAAATCACTTTATTTTAGCACCCCTGGGACATAAAGGTCTATAAATAAAGTTAGATTTGCTGAAATTCTGCACGTAATCACAAAATGAATTTAGTCAGAAATAAAAATGATTGCGGTTTCTTCAACAAATGTAACATTTTTAAGATATCAATCATCTTAAATTTTACAAGCAAGGTTTTTGTTAAGGCCAAATAACTAGGTAATACAACAGAAGTTCAACACAAGAAAAAAGATCCCCATAATTAATAACACAAGGCAAAATTTAACCCAGTAGCTAGATAACATTGTTAACTAGGTAATGCTTAATCTACTACATGTATTCTCCCTAGGCTACAAATATTTCTTCAGCTCACTGAAATGAAGGAGAACTACTAAGAAACTAGACTTCAATTAACCAGGTTAAAGAAACAAGGCTTGTTTTTTAAAGATTTATTTATTTTAGACAGCAAGTGCCTGCATGAGTGCATGAGCAGGGGGCAGGACGGAGGGAGAGGGAGACAATCTCAAGCCGATTATCTGCTAAATGTGGGACCTCATGGGGGGCTCAATACCACAACCCTGAGATCATGACCTGAGCTAAAATTAAGAGTCGGGCGCTTAACTGGATGAGCTACTCTGGCGTTCCAAGAAACTAGGCTTATTTATCATGAAGGGAATGTTAACTATCTGAATATCAACTACGACAAAACATGTTTTATCAAGTGCTTACTATATGCCAGGCTAAATATTTGATACACATTGTCCCAATCCTCACAAACCACTCTGTGAAGTGGGTTCTTACTTCATACCCATTTTACAAGTGAAGAAATAAAGAGGTTAATATATCCAATAACCCATATTTAAAATGCACCAGAACTACAATTCACACCCGGCTCTGACTCCAAAGCTTGAACTGCCTATAACTGTACTGCATTGATCCCAACCATAAAGAATGACATATTGCTTATCACAACTGAAAACAGGTTAAGAAACAGGCCAAGAGAGTAACAAAAATAAGTACAGTTTCCAAGTACCATGCACTATAAAACAAAAAATGAGGGAAATTTCCTTTAAAAGTCTTAAAAAAAAGAATTCTCTTCATTAATTCATTCTTATACAATGAAATTGTTGAGCACATGCCACAAATTGGGCACTCTCCTAGATCCTCAAAGACAACAGAGTATCATAACAACACAGTCCCCTGCCTTGAAGAGTTCAAAGCTTTCCGAGAAAGAGAAACATACAGGAGAGATTTTAGAAGGCATTAGTAATGGGTATGGCATAGACTAGGATTATATAACTACCTTAGGGAGGGGTTTCATAAAGCTGTTTTTCACTCTCCTGCAAGCCAGCGACATAATAACATTCTGTTAGTTGAGAAAAAGCAAACTGCGGATGGGCCAAAGCTACATGGAATAAGTAACTTTTTGAGAGCCAGCCTTGACCTAAGGATAAAATTTATACTATCTAAATAAAAAGTGAACGTCTGGATGCCTGGGTGACTCAGTTAAGCCGCTGCCTGTGGCTCAGGTCACGATCCCAGGGTCCTGAGATTGAGTCCCACATTAGGCTACTTGCTTGGCAGGGAGCCTGCTTCTCCTTTCGCCTCTGCCTGCTACTCTGCCTACTTGTGCGCTCGTGCTGTCCGTCTGTCTTTCTCTCTCTCTCTGACAAATAAATAAATAAATAAATAAAATCTTTAAGAGAGATACATATTAAATAAATAAATAAATAAAAAGTGAATGTCGATTTTACGGTGAATGATATCTCAAAAGATTTTAAAGAAGAATGAATTGCATATCCTTCAAAATTTTACTCAAAACATCTTTTTGAAACTGACCTTAATCATAATATGAAAGAAAGAAATCAAGTTATACTACTTACAGAATCTGTTAATGAGCGGACCTACTACATCACAATGTCTATCCTATAAGGACCAATGGAGCAAACTGGATCTCATCTTTCAATAGCAGGAAAAGCCCCACTTCTTGCAAACAACCGATGAATTTTTATCAAACGAGCATCATAAAGGTAGTAAGTGATCATGCTGCCCCCTTTTCCCTGGCTATTAGCATTTTTTATAAAGTGAAATTTTAATTCATTTATATCAATGCCATTACACACATATATACAAGAACTGAAAGAGTCTTTTAGAAATATGTAAAGCAAATACAAATAATCCCCCCAAAATAGTAAGTGATGAAACATGAGTTGGAGACCCTCGTTCTTCAAGTCTCATGCCTAGGTGACTCAGCAGGTTAGTGATACACATAGAAGAAACAATGAAACTGGTAAAAGCTTATAAAAGAACTACATATACTTGCAGGTAAGATCATAATAGAATGTTAGTGACCATCTAATAATGCCCATGAAAGGACATTACTGTCCTTTTACACAAAATACCCATTTGATCATTCATAGATGTTACACAGCATGTTCTTCCAAAGCAAGCCCCTCTACAAGGGGCCAGCTAGTGACCTCCAACACCCAGACACAGAGCAACTGGATAACATCTGGTATACCTAAGGTCCATGGGGGTAGAGTGATATTTCCTTTTGAACTGTGACTGCCTACATATATGCTTAAGTCCTTCTGTCTCCCCATCCTCATTCTGAAATTGTGATCTTTATTGAGATGGACCAGACACTGATGTACAGGAGACTGCTACAGCCAACAAACATGACTTCCCTACAAACAAGGAAAATTATAACCAAGGAATTAGTCATGGCAGATATTTTAGCCCTAAGGGTATGGCTATCAACAGAGTGACAGAAGATAGGAGGACCTCTTGGGACATGGAAACTGTCTACAATACAACCATTGAGGACATGCTCCTTGATGTTGCTAATCTCATTTGAAGAGGCTGTTGGGCCCAGCCAGGGTTCAATTCTGGGATCAGGAACCCAGGAAGGTGAGAAAGTTCAGGCCTGACACCTATCATACTTTTATTTTTTTTTTTTTTTAATGAATGAATGAATATACATTCTAGGGCAAAACAGAATGTTATATGGAGAACTGATCTAACCCAAAGGAATGTTTCAGTGTCTGCAGTTCACTAAAATGGTTTTATTAAGATAAAATTCTATTGTTACATTTTCCTGAACAAGTACTATTATTGAGAACAGGAGCACAACATGTGTATTTTTTAGTGATGCTCAATATTTTTGCATTTTTCTGTCTACTGAGGCACTAGCTGCAGATTCAGATCTTTATATAAGACTTAAATTCTGTATATACTGCAATACATAAAAAGAAATACAATATTTCCAAGGTTTATGTATTACACTGCCTGAATGCTATATTTTTAATTGATATTTTAAAATAAAAACCAAAGGAAAAGAAGAAAAATCAAAATTTTCATAGAAAATTGAAATTACCTAGTTTAAAATCATCTTATTCACATCTACTCACCTATCTTCAGTTCACGCTCTTTCATCAAAATAAGTTATTTTCAGGGGAAAAATTATTTTAAGCAATCTAAACACTGAAATGTTTTCAACATGAAACAATGTATAGCGATAATATTTATTTGCCTTCATTTTATTAACTAACACTCAGAAATATCCATTTCACACTAAATAAACCCCAAGATTGTAGGTTGAGCTGCCCCTATTAAATTGCTTTTGAGTCTTCGAATACTTGAAATCTTTGTCAAATATAAAGAATTGATACTTTTATGAGGTAGTCAATCTTACAAATCATAATAATTCTTACTGTAAAGTGACAACTCTGAAAAGTAAACTTGTTCTTATAATTTCAAGAGGAAAATGTCTAGAGGCTACTAAGCAAAGAAAGTTAGAAATTTTTTTTTTTTTTTAATATTTTATTTATTTATTTGACAGAGAGAGATCACAAGTAGGCAGAGAGGCAGGCAGAGAGAGAGAGAGGGGAGGAAGCAGGCTCCCTGCTGAGCAGAGAGCCCGATGCGGGACTCGATCCCAGGACCCTGAGATCATGACCTGAGCCGAAGGCAGCGGCTTAACCCACTGAGCCACCCAGGCGCCCAGAAATTTTTTAATTATTTGTAGCGACAAATATTAGTTTCTTTTTGTTATTATCTCTACATTTACTAAAAAAAATTAAAGCAGTTAAAATGTTTCTGACTTGGAAATTAAATTAAATGTTTGTTTATTCTATCACTTTATATAGAAGAGCATTTTATCCAGAAATTGGGCAAAGGAAATACTACATTTAAAACCCAGTAAATTTGCTTTTAAAATGAGGGACTCTGTAACACTAGTTCAAAGAACTCTAAATTCTGACAGCTATTAATCCATTATCAACCTACCTAGAAATTCTAGTCAGATTTTATTAAAATGTTATCAATAGTAACCCATGAAAAACATAAAATGAAGCCTTATCAAGGGATTACAATTCTCAGAAGGAACTATTTAGACTCTTCTGGTGGCAAAAACATAATTAATCATACCTAAAAATCACCTCAGAAGACTGAGCTTTACAACGAACAATTTTGGGTTATAAATACAGACCAATACACAATATATGAAAAAGTGTTTTTTATTTTTATATTTTTATATTATTTTTATTTTATTTTAAAATAAATGTATACCTTCTTTATCCACTTCTTTATCCGTTTATCCACTTCCCCTCTGGCAACCATCAATCTGTTCTCTATCTATGAGGTATTTTTGTTTGTTTTGTTTTGAATGAGAGAGATCATATGACACTTGTTTTTCTCTGTCTGACCTATTTCATATAGCATAATGCCCTGAAGGTCCATACATGTTTTTATAAATGGCAACGGTTCATTCTTTTATATGGGTGAAAATATTCCTGTGTGTGTGTGTGTGTGTGTGTGTGTGTATGTGTGTGTGTGTGTGTATAAACAATTTCCTTATACCTTCATTCACTGATGGACACTTAGGTTTTTCAATGACTTGGCTACTGTAAATAATATTTCAATGATCATGGAGGCATATACATGTTTTTGAAGTAGTGTTTTGGTCATCTTTGGATAAATATCCAAAAATGTAATTGCTGGATTATATGGTAGGCCTACTTTTAAGCTTTTGAGGAAACTCTATACTGGTTTCCATAGTGGACACATCAATTTATATTCTGACCAGTAGTGCATGAGGATTCATTCTTCTCCACATCTCTACTAACACTTGTTACTTCATGTTATTTTAGTAGTCATTGTAACAGGGATAAGGTCGGTATCTCATTGTGGTTTTCATTTGCACTTCCATGATGACTAGTATGTCAAGCATCTTTTCAAGTACCCGTTGTCCAGTCTCTAAAAAAATGTCTATTCAGATTCTCTCTCCCATTTTGAAATCAGATTGTTTGGTTTTACACTACTGAATTTTTTGAGGTCTTTATATATGTTGGATATTAGTCTTTTATCAGATATTTGATTTGCAAATATTTTCTCCCATTCATTAAGATAACTTTTCATTTTCTTGATGGTTTCCTTTGCTGTGCAGAAGTTTTTGGTTTTTGTTTTTTTTTTTAAATAAACACGTAATGTATTATTAGCCCCAGGGGTACAGGTCTGTGAATCGCCAGGTTTACATACTTCACAGCACTCAACATAGCACATACCCTCCCCAATGTCCATAACCCCACCACACTCACCCTCCCCCCATCCCCCCGCAATCCTCAGTTTGTTTTGTGAGATTAAGAGTCTCTCATCTCATGGTTTGTCTCCCTCTCTTCCTACCCCCAAGCCCCCAACATTGCATATCCACTTTCTCATATCAGGGAGATCATATGATAGTTGTCTTTCTCTGGTTGACTTATTTTGCTAAGCATAATACCCTCTAGTTCCATCCATGTCATCGCAAATGGCAAGATTTCATTTCTTTTGATGGCTGCATAGTATTCCATATCCATCCATCTATCTATCTATCTATCTATACCACCTCTTCTTTATCCATTCATCTATTGATGGACATCTAGGTTCTCTCCATAGTTTGGCTATTGTGAACATTGCTGCTGTAAACATTCTGTGCATGTGCCCCTTTGGATCACTACATTTGTATCTTTAGGGTAAATACCTAGTAGTGCGGTTGCTGGGCCGTAGGGTAGCTCTATTTTCAATTTTTTGAGGAACCTCCATACTGTTTTCCAGAGTGGTTGCACCAGCTTGCATTCCCACCAACAGTGTAGAAGGGTTCCCCTTTCTCTGCATCCTCGCCAGCATCTGTCATTTCCTGACTTGTTAATTTTAGCCATTCTGACTGATGTGAGGTGGTATCTCACTGTGGTTTTGATTTGTATTTCCCTGGTGCCGAGTGATGTGGATGTGCAGAAGCTTTTAAGTATTATATAGTCCCACTTAATTTTCTTTTTGTTGCTTTTGCTCTTGGTGTCAGATTAAAAAAAAAAAAAAAAATCACTGCCAAGACCTGTGTCAAGGAGCTTATACCCTATGTTGTCTTCTAAGAGATTTATGGTTTCAGGTCTTACATTTAAGTCTTTACTCTGTTTTAATTTTTTAGTATCCTGTACAATAGTGGTCGAGTTTCATTCTTTTGCATGTGGCTGTCCAATTTTTCTAACACCATTTACTGAAGACACTGTCCTTTCCACATCATATATTCTTAGCTCCTTTGTTGTAAATTAATTGACCATATATTTGTGAGTTTCTGGGCTCCCTATTTGATTCCTTCTTTCTATGTGTCTGTTTTTATGCCAATAACACAGAGTATACAGTGCTGTAACTTTGTCATATAGTCTGAAATCAGGGAGATGATGCATCCAGTTTTTTTCAATCTGTGTGTGTCCTTACATCTAAGGTGAGTCTGCCGTGGGCAGCATATATACATGGGCTTATGACTATAAGTCCCACAGGACTTAAACCAAAAGAGAAAGAATTCTTAATCAGTTACCTTTCCCAGGGGACAGCAGGTGGCAATAGACCCAGGAGCTTGGTCTTTCTGTAAATAAGGCTTATTAGGTAAATGTTATGGCTGTGGCTTAAGGTGCAGCCTTCTAATTAAACATACAGCACCTAAGTGCTGATTCTAATCCTTTTCTGGAGGGCAGGAACTATCTTTGTAATCGAGGTCAGCTGTGCTCCGGAGTACCAATGTCTCCTGGTGGCGGGGTTGGGGAGAGGGGGGAGTTGTACACAGGGCTTGTGTCCTGGTTTTTATGTCTGGTGCCATAGATTTTGCAGCCACTTCCCAGGGGAGACCCCTTGACGGCCAAGCTCTAGTGGCCGGGGAGGCTTGCATTTCTGGGTGCTATGGGATTATAGCAATTAGAAAATGGCTGTTGGCAGGCTGCTACCCCAGGACACTGCAAAGACAGCAGATCAAAGGCACACCCCCTGTCTTTCTGTAAAGGAGACCTCAGTTTGTTCTGGAGCTTTGGCCTGAGGGATAGGCTTCAGGTTTGGCATACACCTGGTGTAGACTACAGAGATCCTCCTAAGAAACGCAGTCTAGGGATGTCATTTTGATACTCTCCCTGTCTTCCTCCAGCTCTCCAGTATCTTCCATAAAAGAACTTATACACATGTCTAGAACCTCAATTTCTACAACTGTCAGCCAGGGAACACTGCCAGATCACCTGGCTAACAGAGTTTATGTTTGAAGTCTCACAGAACTATATGTATCCACCTACTTTAAAAGCTGCTACCTGAAGATCTGGCTTCTAGTCAGTGAATCTAGGTGCCAAAAAATTCCCCTTAGGGGGCGCCTGGGTGGCTCAGTGGGTTAAGCCCCTGCCTTTGGCTCAGGTCATGATCCCGGGGTCCTGGGATCGAGCCCCACATCAGGCTCTCTGCTAGGTGAGGAGCCTGCTTCCTCCTCTCTCTCTGCCTGCCTATCTGCAGGCTTGTGATCTCTGTCAAATAAATAAATAAATAATCTTAAAAAAAAAAAAATCCCCTTAGGCACAGTGACAGGTCTTGGCATATCCTCAACTACCGGGAGCTGTTAAAATGTAACAGGTTGCTTGAACAAGCACAAAGCTTTGAGAACAGACAAAAATTGGGGGCAGGGCTGAAAGACAGGGTTCATCCCCTACACAAGGCTGCTTCTTCTTCAAGACTGAGCAGTGGTGCTTGTTTTACCTACTGCATTGAAACCAACAGAGAGTCAAGCAAACTAAAAAAGTGGAAGAGTACGCTCTAAATGAAAGACCAAGATAAAACTTTAGAAAAAGCCTAAATGAAACAGACAATTTGCTTGAAGAGTTCAAAGTAATTGTTAGAAAGGAGCTCATCAAACTGGGAAACATAGTTCCAAACTGAGAAACTATGCTCGAATGAACATAGTGAAAACTTCAACAAAGAGATGGAAAAATGTAAGAAAGTACCAAACAGAAGTCACAGAGCTAAAGAATATAGAAGTGAAAAACACAGTAGAGGGGTTGAGCAGCAGAATAAATAAAGCAGAAGAAAGAATCAATTGAAAGATGAGGCAGTGGAAATCATTCAATCAGGATGGTAAAAAGAAAAATGTGAAGACAGCTTAGGGATTTATAAGACAACATTACATGGACTAACATTTGCATTATAGAGGTTCCAGAAGAAGAGGAAAAGGTGCAGAAATCTTGTTTGAAAAAATGGTTCAAAATTTCTCTAATCTGGGATAAGAAACTAACATCCACTTACAGGAAGCCCAGAAGTTCCAAACAAGATGAACCCAAAGAGACTCATATCAAGATACATTATAATTAAAATATCAAAATTTAAAGAGAAAAGAATATTGAAGCAGTAAGGGGAAAGAACTTATTATGCACAAGGAATTCCCATAAGAATACCAGTAGATTTTTCAGCAGAAACTTTGCAGACCAGAAAGAAATGGCATGATATATTCAAAGTGATGAAAGAAAAAAATCCCAATCAAAAATACTCTACCCAAAGGCGCCTGGGTGGCTCAGTGGGTTAAGCCGCTGCCTTC
Source organism: Mustela lutreola (assembly GCF_030435805.1). Taxonomy (NCBI): domain Eukaryota; kingdom Metazoa; phylum Chordata; class Mammalia; order Carnivora; family Mustelidae; genus Mustela; species Mustela lutreola. The sequence goes on along the minus strand of NC_081297.1, from coordinate 74,105,815 downwards.
GGCTCAGGTCATGATCTCGGGGTCCTGGGATCGAGTCCCGCATCGGGCTCTCTGCTCTGCAGGGAGCCTGCTTCCTCCTCTCTCTCTCTGTCTGCCTCTCTGCCTACTTGTGATCTCTCTCTGTCAAATAAATAAATAAAATCTTTTAAAAAAAAAAATACTCTACCCAGCAAAGTTCTCATTCAGAACTGAATAGGAAAGACTTCCAGAAAGTAAAAGCTAAAGGAGTTTACCACCACTAAATAGCCTTTACAAGAAATGTGAAAGGGACATCTTTGGTTGAAAAGGGCACTTCTTGGAAAGAAGAAAACATATTAAAGAATACATCTTGCCACAAAAGCAAATACACAGTAAATGTAGTGGATTAATCACTTGGGATACACAAGCAAAATGTGACATCAAAAGTATAAAATATGGAAGGCAGGAGAGTAAAAATACTGAGTTTTAGAATAGGATCGATCTTAAGCTGTTATTAACTGATGGACTGGTTTGTGATACAACCTGTTATATATAAGCCTCATGGTAATCATAAAGCAAAAATCTGTAACAAACACACAACCAATAAAGAGAAAAGGACATAAATATATCACACTAAAGGAAGTCATCAAACCACAAAGGAATAGGGCAAGAGAAGAAAAAAGGAACAGAAGAACTATAAAAACAGGCAATAAACATTTAACAAAATGGCAGTAAGTATATACCTATCGATAATTACCTTAAATATAAATGGACTAAATTCTGCAACCCAAAAAACAAAGTAGCTGAATGGATAAGGCTTTCTATAACAGGTTAGAGATATTTCTGTCTTGTGTGGCTCATATAATACAGATTCTGAAACTGTTCTTCAAAGATGGCCATCTGACTTGATACAAGCTACAATTTGTTCATTTTGTAACTTCTCATATCAGTATTTGTCTAATTCCTGGTCTCAGGAGGTTATAATCATGAAGAAAAAAAATTAAAAGTACTTTGAGAAAATAATTATTTTCCCAAAACTGCATGCCTTGATCCTTGCATTGGATCAAGTAGAACTGTGGTGATACACTGTGTTTGAATGTTTTTAAACCAACACAATGATTTAACAGAAAAAGACACCATTCCCCTATACCAGATTTGAGCAAAGCAAAAAAAATACACCATATGAGATTCTGATTTGCAGAGTATGATTAATAATTCATAACAAAGGGCGCCTGGGTGGCTCAGTGGGTTAAGCCGATGCCTTCGGCGCAGGTCATGATCCCAGCGTCCTGGGATCGAATCCCTCATCGGGCTCTCTGCTCAGCAGGGAGCCTGCTTCCTCCTCTCTCTCTCTGCCTGCCTCTCTGCCTACTTGTGATCTCCCTCTGTCAAATAAATAAAATCTTTAAAAAAAAAAAAAAAATTCATAACAAAAACTACAAATAAATCATTTAAATCTGTGATTTGTGAGAAAGAAACACTCAATAGGCTTATCAGCCACTGTCTCACGAGCCTGCTCTATTTCTACCCTCAATGAAGAATGGTGAGATCATAATAGGGGTAGGACAGGAAGACATGTTTCAGAACCATCGAGAAATAGAAACTTCATCAAATAAAATTTGTAAATTAAGTTACATAATAAGGAATAAAAACGACTTCTAAAAAAAGCAATACCTATTGAGAAGTCATAAATTATGCTAACCTCAACTCCTGCTTCAAGCGGAACAGTGTATTAATTGCCCTACTAACTATAATCTTAGATAAATTTCAATGCATAGGATTTTTTAATGTGGTGCTAGCTTTCTAAGAAAGCAGTGGGTATCTCCAATGATCAATGAAGAAGAGGGATAAAAACAATACTTATCCAAATAAATGGGAGCTGACAGGAAAAATAAAAAATGTTTTAAGTAAGAGTTACCCTGTATGCAAATACCTATAAGTGTTCTTGAATCTTTAGGTATAAGCCTTGCACATGTTGCACATTGGGTAGTAAATTCTGAGACTCTTATTGAGGTACATTATCTAAGTGGCTAACAACATCCCAAATCCCTAATATGCCTTAATCCCTGATATAAAAAAATTAAATACCCTCCAAATAGAAGAAACTCTCAGTAAATATTTTTTAACTTTAATACATGCACTAAACCTACAATTTATTGAGCACTTGCAATTTTTTTCATTATCTCATGTAATACCACCAACAAAAACACTACAAAATGGTAACAATCATTCCCATTTTAAAGATGAAGAAACTGAGATCTAAAGAAGTTTAAATAGCTTTCTAGATATCCAAAGACACAAAGCTAATAACTGGTATATGTGGGATTTAAGTTCAGACAGCCTAATTCCAAAGCAATATCCTTAACTATCACTTATTCTGCTCCCTTGTACTTATGCAAATGGTAATTATAATAATAAACATTTTTAGTGATTGTGTTCCTAGCTCTGTTTTACTGCATTTAGATATACTAATTTAATTCTCACAAATACCAATGAAGTTCACAGATGAGAAAACAAAGGCCAGGAGCCAGGTACTCTTACTTCTCAACTTATCCTCATAACCACCTCACCATTCTGCTTCATGAATACTGATTAACTCTCTAAGGAGTTTCCATCTCTGTCCTACAAAGTTAATTCCTACAGAGGAAGGAAATAAAAGTGCGTAAGGCGGCAAGAGGGGCAGTAAACCAAGACCCCTTCCTCCGCTCCCTCAATAGTGAAGTCAGCGTAATGTGTTCGGGGACATTTCCACAGAAGACCAGACCTCCTGACAGCAGCTTAGCAGCAGGAATGTAAGATAAGATCTCTGAAATAAAAGCAAATACATTGAGGAAGAAAAAAACCTAGACTGGAGACCTGTACCCACACCAGGATTTGAGGGCTTATGGAGAAAGAGAGCTCAACCCATCAAAACATGTAAATACAGCAGGGTGTGCCTCTGAACCAGCTATTGTGTTTTAGGGACCCATAGCGGAGTCTAGGTTTAAGAACCAAAAAAGTGTTGTAATCTGTAGGCAAAAGCAGATGCCTCCCACCTCCACCTCCAAAAAACCCCTAATTTCTACTCCCTGATCTCTGGAACCTTCACACATATGGCCTTCTTGATCTTATTTACATTTATTATCTTTTCTGTTATATCACATGGCCAAAGAGACCTCCAGATGTGATTAAGGTTTTGGATCTTAAAATAGGGAGATTATCTTACATTAGCTGGGTGGACTCAATCTAATCATCTGAGCCCTTAAAAGTAGAGGAAGGCAGAAGTGTCTAGAGATGAGGCAGAAGGGAGGGCCAGATAGACTAGAAGGGTGGGAAGGACTCAGCCTGTTCTTGCTGCCTCTGAAGTAGGGGAACCCAAATCATGGAATGCGGGTGACTTCTAGACCATGCAAGAAGAGGATAAACTGTAGCAAGGGAAGGGGAACCTCAATCTAAAACTACATGGAAATGAATTCTGCCAACAACCTCAATGAACCTGGAAGTATATTTCCCCCAGAGGCTCCAGAAAAGAGCCCAAGCCGGCAAACACCTTGATCTTGTTGCCCTTTTGAGACATAAGCAAAGAAATCAGCCAAGACAACCTAAACTCCTGACCTATAGAACTGAGCCATTGTGAATTTGTAGTACGTTGTTACAGCAGCCATAGGAAACTAACAGATACCGGAAGCCAGGTCAAACCACCTTTGCAACCTGGACAGGAACCAGAAAGTCCACCCCACTGGCAATGAGTTTCACTACAGTACTGGGCCAATGTGCTGCCAGTTTTCACAGCAGTTGAGTATTGCCTCAAATTTTCTGGAAATTCAATTAACATGGTGAGGTGGAGATTAGGAATAATTCTCAAAGTGATGATACAGAGGCAAGTAAGTGTTTAAGTGACTCGACCTAAAGAACAAATTCAAACAATGTGCCTTTTTTGCTCTCTAAATAGCACATGGCAGTTGGGGAAGGAGGAAAAAAAAAAGGACCTTATGAGAAGCGTCAGAAGTACTTTCTAAGAAAGAATGGTATGATGTGAAAGCACAAGCTTTGGTAATATAAAAAATTTAGGAAAAATACTAATCACAAGATCTCAAGGAGCTAAAACTGATGTGATGGCCTTAAGGGTTTCTGAACTAGCCTTGCTAATCTGTAGAAGATGAATTTAGAAAATTACTGATGAAGTTCAAGTCAAAAGCTACCTAACTTTCATGGCACGGATCATGATAAAAGGTGCTCCTTTTGACCAAAACGTCAAAAAAAACATGGTAGATCATGAATAAAGCTCACATCAATGTCAAGACTACAGATGGTTACTTGTTTAAAGCGGGGTTGGTTTTATTTAAAAAACACCACAATCAGATTCAGAAGAACTCTTATGCTCAGCACCAAATCCAGAAGATGGAAATCATGACCTGAGAGATGCAGACAAATGACTTGAGTCCAGATGGCACTGGGAAAGACACAGATAAGGCTTGTCAATTTATCTTCTCCACTATGCTGTCATCGTGAAAGTACAAGTGCTAAAGAAGCCCTGTTTGCCCTGGGAAAACTCAGTTAGATTTCCAGTGAAGATAAGAGTTCTGGAAAAGCTACTGGGGATAGGACAGGTGTTACAGTTGAATGAGGTAAAGGATATGAGACACTGGTCAAGAATCTACTTAAAACTCAGACTTTTAATGGGGACAAATAGAAAAGCTTACTTACGGGACGCCTGGGTGGCTCAGTTGGTTAAGCAGCTGCCTTCGGCTCAGGTCATGATCCCAGCGTCCTGGGATCGAGTCCCACATCGGGCTCCTTGCTCCGCAGGGAGCCTGCTTCTCCCTCTGACTCTGCCTTCCACTCTGTCTGCCTGTGCTTGCTCTCACTCTCTCTCTCTCTCTTACAAATAAATAAATAAAATCTTGAAAAAAAAAAAAAAAAAAAAGAAAAGAAAAGCTTACTTACAAAAAACTTTTTTCTTTTAATAATGTGACTGGGTTTGTAAGTATGATTGCAAACCAAATCAAATAATTTTAAGTGTGTAATGGGAACTCATTATTAAAACAGCTCTACTGTCGAAATGTCTATAAATTCAGTTTCTCATACATAAAACTTACAATGACGTGAAACTAAACACTGAATCAAATTTCTAACTATTTTCAATTGGGTGGTCAGTAAGTTTGAAGTACCGATGCTGGCTTGACTCTGAGAAGTCTTAGAATTAATCCAGCTTCCCATATACATACCAGGAAAATGGGTGAAAACCCCCAGAACTTTCAGTGGCATTCAGCACACAAATCAGGCAGGAAGTTGGATCTGGTAATTCTCTATTTCCTGCCCATCACTGTGCTTGGTGCTCTATAAACATCTCATTCAATCCTTACAACTCAGCAAGGCAGGTATTACTATTCTCATTTTTGCAATCAAAACATTAAGATTTAGAGAAGTTAAGAAATTTGCCCAAGGTGACCCAGGTAATAGGGCACAGAACTCTTATTCAAAACTTGGTCTGTCTCCCAAAATGCCTTATCCTCATTCATATGCGAAGTACTTTAGTAGAAATCCTGAAAGGCTTTGTATGAGGTGGCAATATTACTTCATTAATTGATTCACTTATTTTTCTGTCATCCCTTCTCCTTTTCCCTTCACTGCCTATATGTCTCTCCCTGGATTTCAAATATAGTCCCATTAAAAAAAGAAAAAAATATTTTAGAAAAGCAAAAACACTTTTGTTAATCTTGATATACCATCTTCAGAACAATCCATCACCAATACTGCATTCTTTCTTTTATTATCTTTTGATTAAATTATGTATATTTTTAAAGTCTTCCTAAATGAATAAATTCTCAAAACCATTTTAGAGAAAAGCAGAAATTAGCTTAAATCCTTAAATCCTGTAATTTGTACTAACATCCCCCTCCTCTCTTCTTCCTCAGCTGTCCTGTCTCCTCTCTCCTGTCCTTACTGCATGTATATCACCAGCACTATCCAGAGATATCAGAATAAAATCATATTTAGCTTAATAAAGGTACATATGGTTACAGATAGAAACATTTACAGACATCTGTATCAACACAAAATTGTATACACACAAATTTCCTTGCTCTCAGTTCAAAAGGCACAGAAGCAATAACACCCAAATAGCAATGAACACATAAAATAAAAGGAACTTGGAAAAATGGATAATTCTAGACTTGGGGGAGCAAATATGGAAGATAACTTTAGAGCACTTTGCAGTGCCAGAAAGTAAAGAAATGCTTAAAAAAAAAAAAAAGGCACAATGATGGAAGTATGTCAAAAAGACATAAGGGTCAACTAAAAGAGCTTCTAGTGTCCAAGCCTGAACAATTTATGCAACAAAATAAAGTATACTGGATTACAGCCCAAGGCATAAAGTAAATATCCATGAGTCGAAGAGATGCAAATATGTGACAGAATAAATAAATGGAAGAGAACAGACAAATCTCTCAGGGAGAATTATAAATTATTTATGTAGATATTTGCCCTCAAAGAGGTGGGGCTTTACTTCCACACCTTAAGTAAGGGTTGAGATTCATTTCTAAACACTACAACACAGAACAGGTGTGATGGAAGAGTGACTTGATCACAGAGAAACCATACACTGAGGATCAAAGTCAACATGAGCAGTGATTAAGTCATGTGGACAGTAGGTACCTTTGACATATGTAATGAAAATGGTCCTTGGGGACTTCCTCCCAAAAAATCATAACCCCAGCTCATGAGAAAAATACGAGATAAATCCCAGTTGAAGAACTTTCCACAAAATATCTAACCCGGATTCTTTACATCTATGAGAGTCATCAGAATCAAGAAAGGTCTGAGAAACTGTCATGGTCTGGAGGAGTCTAGGGAACATGATGATTAAATGTAATATAATATCTTAAATGGGATCCTGGAAGAGCAAAAAGGTCATTAGGAAGAGCTAATGAAATTTGGAGAAAGTACAAGGTTTGGTTAAAAATAATGTATAATATCAGTTCATTAATTCAGCAAAAGCATCATACTAACAAAAGACAGGGAGAACTGGGTGTGGGGCATATAGAATTCTCTATACTATCTTTGCAATTTTTTTTTTATAAATCTGTAAGTATTCTAAACAATAGTTTAATTTTTTTTAAAGATTTTATTTATTTATTTGACAGACAAAGATCACAAGTAGGCAGAGAGGCAGGCAGAGAGAGAGAGAGAGAGAGGGAAGCAGGCCCCCTGCGGAGCAGGGAGCCCGATGCGGGGCTCGATCCCAGGACCCTGAGATCATGACCGAGCCGAAGGCAGCAGCCCAAACCACTGAGCCACCCAGGCGCCCCTAAACAATAGTTTAATTTTTTAAAGACAACTGATAAGAGAGGATTTATCAGAAATGTAGTTACAGTATGCTACTTACATTTCTGTAGTAAACCAAAGTTATAGTCACAATAATGTAAATAATGATTATAAAATTCATAAGTAATAGATCTATATTGTAGTGGTGGTGGAAGTAGTTATATGAAACTTACAGTAAAGCATAAGATAAATCCATATTTATCAGCTAAATTCTCACTTTCCATACCTATAACACATATTATCTAAAATTAGTAAGAAATAACAATATAAACATACTACTTTATATTTGAAGGTAAAAATCTCCAAAGAAAGTAAACTGTTTGCTCTATGGAACAAGAAAACAGTAGGTAAGATAGCTTAGACACTATACTTTTTATATAATAAGCTTTTTAGACTACTTGATTTAAAAAAACAAAACCACAAAACAAGTTGGGGCATCTGCTGCTCTCATAATTTTTAAAAATAAAATTTTTAAAAAGAAAAAAAGAATTGAGCAAATTGATTGATGACCTACAGCAAGATTAAATAATTTGCTATTAAGTACTAGAAGCAGAATTAGAAACCATTCTGCATCAGCTCAGAGTTCATGTGCTTGCTTTATACTAAACTTTTTCATGTGGCTGAGCAGATAAAATAGTATCACTGTCCTACAGGAAACAGTTAATGAACTGTAGATATTGTTATAACTAAGTGCTGATATATCTTTTATTTGAAGAACTTCTTGCTGAAAAGGAATCAGTTACTCTTAACTCTTCTGCCTTCCACCTTTTTTTTCCCCCAATTAAATGTCAATATAAAGACAACCACTCATTAACTGGTAAACTGCTAAAGTTATCGGTATGGAAATTTACCCATAAAGAAATGAATTTGGGGTGCCTGGGTGGCTCAGTGGATTAAGCCGCTGCCTTCGACTCAGGTCATGATCTCAGTGTCCTGGGATCGAGCCCCGCATCGGGCTCTCTGCTCAGCGGGGAGCCTGCTTCCACCTCTGTCTCTGCCTGCCTCTCTGCCTACTTGTGATCTCTCTCTCTGTCAAGTAAAATAAATAAAATCTTTAAAAAAAAAAAAAAAGAAATGAATTTGAGATTTCTGACATTATAGGACTTATGTCAACTATTCTAGAAATGTGTGTAGTTGACACAGTATGCATCAAATTATCTTCTCTCAAAGAAAATCTTGTAGCTAATTTTATTAAACAACAGAATGAACTTGGAATTGTTAATTTCAATTTTAAAATGGCAACCGTCTCTGCCCAAATCTGTCTTGCTTATACAAGTAATCTGTAGTTGATACAGAGATTTATTACTGACAGCTTAGAAGTTGAATAAGGTTTTATCTGTTCTCTTCTCTTCCATTTACAGTTCATCAAAAATTAAACAGAATTACCACATGACCCAGAAATGTCACTTCTGGGAATATACCCAAATGAACTAAAACTAGGGACTCAGACAGATATTTCTACACCCATTTTCACAGTAGCATTATTCACAATAGCCAAAAGATGGAAGCAACCCAAGTGCTGATTGAAAGATGAATGGATAAGCAAAATGTAGTAGTATATAATACACACACATATGTAAAACAGAGTATTATTCAGCCTTAAGAAGCAAATTCTGACATATGCTATGTGTACGAACCGCAAGAGCATTATGCTAACTGAAATAAACCACTCACAAAAGACAAATACTGGATGATTCCACGTAGATGCACTATCTAGAGTAGTCAAACACAAAGAGACAGAAAGTAAATGGTGGTTGCCAGGGGCTGGAGGTGGGGTCGGGGGAATGAATGGGAAGTTATTATTTAATGGGTACAGAGTTTCAGTTATGCAAAATGAAAAAAGTTCTGGGGAGATGGTGGTGATGACAGCATAATATTATAAATATACTTAGTACTACTGAACTGTAACATTTAAAATGTATTTCATGCTGTCTATTTTACCATAATTGAAAAAAAAATTTAATTCCAACTTTCCAAGTTAAGTGATCCTTTTGTAAATACTGGTTAACCCTAATTTACCTATAGTTAAACTTAACATGGCTGAAATCACCCTTTTGCTAGAAACAAATTAGATAATAGAGGAAAGTATGTTTACCTTTTGAGATTTTTTAAAAAATCACTGAAGGACTAACAGAAAAAAAGTCTATGGCTCTGGTACAAAGAGATCTCTAAATAGAAGTAACTGATTGCTTTATGGTTTAAAGAATAGATGAAGGGAGGGGTCAAATTCATTTGAGGTTTTTCCACGTGGACAACAACAAATTTTTCATCTGGAGATACGACTGCACTTAACACTGGTAACAGGCATCTGAGCTCTCCCAGTAATCCTGAATGAGAGTTTGCACAGTCCATGTGGGTATGTAGCTGGAAAGGTAGGTGGCTGTGGGGATCATCACCTCTAAAAAAAGAACTCAGAAAGTGGACCCTAAATTAGAGATTCTCAAAGCGCAATCCTAGACCATAAGTGGTTCTCAAAGGACAGCCTGAAAGCAGTGTCAGCATCATGGAAAACTCGTTAGATATACAAATCCCTGGATCCACCTCAGACTCAGGGCACAGGGCCCAGCAGTTTGCTTTAACAAGTTCTCCCAGCATGTCACTTTAAAAAAAAAATTTTTTTTTATATAAGATTTATTTGACACAGAGAGAGAGCTCACAAGTAGGTAGAGAGAGAGGGGGAAGCAGGCTCCCTGCTGAGCAGAGAGCCCGATGTGGGGCTCGATCCCAGGACCCTGAGATCATGACCTGAGCTCAAGGCAGATGCTTACCCGACCAAGCCAACCAGGCACCCCCCCACAGAGTCTTATTTAACAGATTTTGCTTATTTGTCAGTTTAGATTCCTAGTATTCCAATCTTAAGTCAATGTTATATCTTTAAATTATTTTATAATCCCAAACAGGGTTAAAATTTTAGGAAAGAAAAACAGTGTATGAATGTTTTAACTCTAAAAATACTCACCTTCCTGCCCAATAAACATATATTAATAACTAAAACAACCATTAGAATTAGCTAATACTTAGGGGAAATTTAAAGTTAAAATCTGTAACAGAGAACTATGCTAAAACTACAAGGGTTTGACAAGTTCACTGGAAGAAACAGGATAAAAATTTATTTTTTCCATAAAGAAATTTTGAAATATAGAAGTTATAACATAGAGTTGAAAGAAATGGACTTTGCCACTCAGGTACACCTGTGTGAGAGCTTTTGACTCTGTCATCTATCAGCACTAACATTTTGGCTAGTTCCTTTTTCTTTCCTAAGCCTCCACTTCTCCTTTGTACAACAGTCAATATTATGAGCCCACATCAACGAGATGGAAGGACTAAACAAAGCATGTAACTTAGCACAGTAATTGGCACACAGCTTATGCTCAAGTAAGTGTAGACTTCTTGCTAAGAAGAAAATCATATTAAAATGAGAATACAGTAATAGAACAATGAATATATTCTCAGAGCCTGGTAAAATGTCTTTCTGATATTTGTTTTTTTTTTTTAATTTTAAAAACATTTTTATTAACATATAATGTATTATTAGCTGCAGGGGTACAGGTCTGTGAAACATCAGGCTTACACACTTCACAGCACTCACCATAGCACATACCCTCCCCAATGTCCATAACCCAACTACCTTCTCCCTCCCCCCTCTCCCACCCCTCCCGATCCCACCTTGTTTTCTTTCTGATATTCTAAGCTAAGAAAAAAAAGTATTAAGACAATAGCAATACTGTGAATGTAGGGGGAAAGTTCTCCACAGCTTATGTGTAGCAAATACAGTTAGGTATAGACACTATATTCACCCCCCTTTCCCTGTCCATGAAAGCAGTCAGATATTCACTCAGTCTCTCTATAGGGAAGTACTTCACAAGAGTTTTAACTCATGCCTACCTTGTCTGCTAGACAGTATTCGAATGTGGATAAAAGACTCTTATTTTCTTAGATACCAAGATCATATTATTCATTTCTTCATTAAGGTAATTGCCAATAATGAAAATAAATTCCCACCTGAGTATCTATAATGTTATAGCAGATGCACATGTACTTTTGATTTTTCAAGTCTGCAGCAGCAGGTCATTAATCAGTTTTCTTATTCCTAAGGAAGATGAGCCAAATCTTCTAATGAGCAAATGCATATGTGTATCCCATTAGTCATTCACTTTCTTTTTTGCTAAACCTTCCTCAATATAAGAATTTCTTGAAACTACTGAACCCATTTCCATCCATTGCCATGTGGCTGAGAAGTGGCCAGTGTGCACATTCACAAGCACATACTGGGGCAGGAGTGGAGGAGGGGGGCAGAGGGAAGTCATTCGTTCATGTGCTATTAGAAACAGCTGATAGGATAAGGGGCTAGTATCCAAAATCTATAAAGAACTTAGCAAACTCAACACCCAAAGAACAATCCACTCAAGAAATGGGCAGAAGACACGTACAGCCATTTCTGCAAAGAAGATACCCAAATGGCCAATAGACACATGAAAAAGTGCTCCATGTCACTCGGCATCAAGGAAATGCAAATCAAAACCACAGTGAGATACCACCTCACACCAGTCAGAATGGCTAAAGTTAACAAGTCATGAAATGACAGATGTTGGCAAGGATGTGGAGAAAGGGGAACCCTCCTACACAGTTGGTGGGAATGCAAGTTGGTGCAACCACTCTGGAAAACAGCATGGAGGTTCCTCAAAAAGTTGAAAATAGAGCTACCCCATGACTCAGCAATGGCACTACTGGGTATTTACCCCCAAAATACTAATTTAGTGATCCGAAGGGGTGCGTGCACCTGAATGTTTATAGCAGCAATGTCCATGATAGCCAAACTATGGAAAGAGTCTAGATGTCCATCAACAGATGAATGGATAAAGATGTGGGGTGTGTGTGTGTACACACACACACACACACACACACAATGGAATACTATGCAGCCATCCAAAAACCCCGAAATCCTGTCATTTGCAATGATGTGGATGGAACTAGAAGGTATTACACTAAGCAAAATAAGTCAATCAGAGAAAGACAATTATCATATGATCTCTCTGATATGAGGAATTTGAGGCAAGGCATGGGGTTGTACGGGGTAGGAGGAAAAAAACTGAAACAAGATGGGACAAGGGAGGGAGAAAAATCACAAGAGACTGGGGGTTCCTGCGGAGTGGAGAGGAGGGATAGGGTGGCTGGGTAATGGACATTGAGGAGGGTATGTGCTATGGTGAGTGCTGTGAATTGTGTAAGGTTGATGATTCACAGACCTGTACCCATGGAGGAAATAATACATTATGTGTTAATTTAAAAAATAAAAAAAAAAGGAAAGAAAGAAACAGCTGATAGAATTACTGATAATTTTTACTTTCTTAATAATTTAAGTTATTCTTCAAACTTTCTATAATAAGCCTGTATTACTTTCAAAATTTGAAAATTTTAAGAATAGGTCTTACTTGATAACAAAAAGTCAACAGTTCATGAAGAAATGAAAATAAAAGAATAATGTTCTGAAGCTTGCTAAGGTCTTTTGACTACTCAAAAAGATAAAAACATAAAAATTAACTGTGATTGCCTACCACAAAACTATTTTATTTATAATTACACCTGAAAGTTTTTCTTAAAGCATTATTAAAATTAAGCATGCTGGGGCACTTGGGTGGCTCAGACATTAAGCATCTGCCTTCGGCTCAGGTCATGATCCTAGCATCCTGGGATCGAGCCCCGAATCGGGCTCCCTGCTCAGCAGAGAGCCTGCTTTCCCCTCTTCCATTCCCCCTACTGGTATTCCCTCTCTCACTGTGTCACTCTCTATCAAATAAATAAAATAAAAAATCCTTAAAAAAATTAAATAAATAAAAATATGTATATTGTTAAAAAAAAAATTAAGCATGCCTCCAGAAAGGAGACTGACATGATTTTTAAATGATGGTTTGTGGAAAAGAGATCACCTTAACACAGCATGATGAAAAGTATATATGGTTTTAAAGAGGTAAGCTGTGTTTTGAATTCTTAGCTCCACTATATCCTAACAAGGTAGTAGGGGATGTTACTTAACTTCTCTATCAATTTTTACAACCATAAAATGAGAATATCAATTTCTTAAGTTTGCTATAAGAATTAAAGGAAGGGCCCCTGGGTAGCTCAGTTAGTTAAGCATCTGACTCTTGATCTCAGTGTCATGAGTTCAAGCCCAGTGTTGAGCTCTAAGCTGGGTGGGGAGCTTACTTAAAAACAAAAACAAACTGGGGCACCTGGGTGGCTAAGTCGTTAAGTGTCTGCCTTCAGCTCAGGTCATGATCCCAGGGTCCTGGGATCGAGCCCCACATCGGGCTCCCTGCTCAGTGGGAGGCCTGCTTCTTCCTCTCCCACTCCCTCTACTTGTATTCCCTATCTCGCTGTCTCCCTCTCTGTCAAATAAATAAAATCTTAAAAAAAAAAAATTAAAGGGAAAAAATATGGGTACAACTCCTCACAGACAAAAGCCATTAAACAAGGACAGTATAACTATTGAAGTGAAGAAACATTGTCCAAGTAAGTTAGATAGGAGGTAGGGGATCAGCCCTAATGTTTTCTACTATACAAGTGAGCCATACCTACTTTACACTTACAACACACAATGGAATTTACAGGAAAACTTAGATTTTAAATCTAAGCCTTTTCCAGTTGTCAGGAATTAAATAGTATCCAAAGTTCTAAAGTGTTATACCAAATATAATTCAAAAGAAGTAGTCATTCAAAACATTTAAGAAAGTATATTAATAATCTTTTTTAAAATTTTAGAATAAATTTACTAACATACCTGCTAAAATAATTCCTTATAAAGGTTACACACTTTTGTTCTTTGAAACTTTGTTACAAAAGTAGAAGCAATAGAGAAACCAAAATGCTTTTACTAAAGTAGCAGGGGAGGTTGCAGAGGAAGCTCCAGGGGAAAAATACTTAATATTAAGACTATAGAGAAAATAATTAATCCTTCACATCATATGGTGACATCTAAGATACCTTCAGTGTCAAAAAGGTTTGATTCTATGACTTTTGTCCTATATACTATGTTTAGAAAGATCCTACCATGTAAACAAATGAACAAAGACCTGTCTGCAGTGCTACAATATGGATATCTGCAGTTCTACTTCTAGGGCTTTAAGGAAAAAACATATATACAAGAGTCATTACACACGGAGAGCAAAAACTTAATGTCCACTAACAGAGGAACAGATAAATAAAATGGGATATATCCGTACCTGGAATATCATAGAGCAACTAAAAATGAACTAGATTTACACAAGATTTAAATCTTGTATAATTTGACTAAAGCAAACAAGTAACTAAAGAGTACATGCAGTATGGTACCACAGCTATAGAAAATCTGCCCGTGTGTGTGTGTGTGTGTGTGTGTGTGCGCGCGTGTCTATCTCTGGAAGGGTAGGTTCCAAGTCCATAGGACATGGACAAACAGGAATTTAGTTTTATCTGGAATGTTCTCACCTTTTAATGGGAGGCAGTACTTATGTATTACATGTTGAGCACTTTAAAAAGGAAGAAGAGAGCATGAAGTCTTCCATCATAAATGTTGAATCCTTTCTTTTACTAGCCAAATAAGGTATTTACAACTATAAATTGTTGGGATACTATTTGCTAAAATGTGTCAGAAAATGGAAAATAAACCATCATAAAGTATTTATGAATGTTAACAAAAAATGGCAAGGGTTAACTTATATTAAAAGAGTATTTACTCCTCCACCCTCACCTTAACAAGGTCAGGATTTAAAGCTCCAGAAGTCAGCTCTCAGATGTGACTCAGGACAAGATAATATCATGCTCAAAACCCATCCTCAAATCACCCAGACTGACAAATATCTCTCACTTTAGCTCTAACAGAATTATGAAATTAAGTGATTTAGCTATGCTTCTGATATTTTCTATTTATACTTACTTAATTCTGAAAGACTACAACACATTACCTCTAATCTATCTAGCCACATGGAAAATTCAAAGGAGAAAATATATGAACTAAAAAGGAAGCAAATTACTCTTCAACACTTCAGTACTGAATCTGGCAAGAGACAGACCTTATGCTGGTGTTTGTGGAATCGAGAACTAAAGGAGTATCTTCTTAAGATACAAGGTGGTGTTAAGCAAGGAAAATTATTCAGACTTCACCGAGCTGAGAGCTGTTTGGCTCCACAAGTGACAAAATCAGAATATATAATTATGTTCTTTTTAGTTTCTCATAAGGAAAATACAGTAGAAGCCCTGCTGTCTGAGGCACTGATTACTGGGAAAGTCCTCTAAAGTTACATTCCTGAATCCAACAATTTGTATCATCCCAAAATATATGAAGAGCATCCATTCGGCAATACTGTAGTGTAGGACACAACCTTTTCTCAGAGCATGAATCAGCTAGCTAAAGTATTGTCTTTCTTGCAAAAACCACAGATGTAATTGTCTATAATCTCTATAAAGTACAGTGAAAACTTAAGAGTTATGCAAATTCAATGCAGAATCTAAATTTAATGATTCTTTCCCAAATCCTTTAGATTCATCTTGCCTACAGTTAATTCAAGAGCAACTTCCTTTAATGACACCTTTACTGAATCTTTCCAAAGCATGCAACTTAGATTGTCACTGAAATCTCTCCCCTTTTTAGTACTTTCTTTTCCTAAAGTTCTGTAGTAGTTGATTATACTGCATAATTACAGCAACCAGCACAATGGGCATCAACAGATTTGGGAACAAACCCAAATGACTTGGTAAACTGACAGCACAACAGGTGTCCGATGTACAAGGGCATCATGGAAAGTCACCCATCACCTGTGAGTCTGGTCTGCTTTAGAGAAGGTTTTAAGAGGGTAAGGGGGCAGTTAATTGACTAAGTGTGAGAAGAGGGAGTGCCTGAGGAAAGCATGTCTGCATTGCACCTCGTGCAATGTTAGATTACACTTAGTAATCACCAGATCTGTTCTTCAGTCTGCATATGGTAAGGAATACAACCACCTAAGCTCCGGGCTGCACCCGTGGGTTCAACTAACCCGGAGTAATTTCCCTGGGCCAGTACTAAGTGTTGGAGACACAAATAATGGGTTATGCAGAATTTCTCAACAACAGCAGTGTTGAAATTTAGGGCCGCCAAATTCTCTGTTGTGGGGGCTATCCTGTGCATTTGTGGGATTAAACATCCTATTACCCTCTAGATGCCAGTAGCACTTTGCCTGCGCTGGGACAACGAACAGTGTCTTCGGACATTGGTAAACGTCCACTAGGGGGCAAAATTGTTCCTGATTGAGAACCACTGAATTAGGGTGGAGCAGGAGCTTTTTAGCGTCTAGTAAACTTTGTTGGGACTCCAGATCCATTAAGATCTTTGTTGTCTTGTCTGAAATTCAGAGAAGCAACCTGCTAATGGCCAGAACTGGCTGCATGATTCATCAGGCTATAATGAAGGACATAATGAAAATGTGGGCCCCTCATTAAAAAATCACTAGGAATTTCAAGACTGTTACAGCAGAGCATTATTAAGCCAAGCATGGGGACCTGAGCTACTGTAGAAGGAACACATCCATAAAGCCACCGTGCCAATGGTAACTAGTCACAGGCAGGGGAGGAGTACCAGTACCAATAACCTGAAATTCCAGGGGCTCTTTCTACCAAATTCAGAGTTAGTTTAATACCTATTAGATCTCAATGAGTCAAGAGGTTTTAATATTTCAGGTCTCTAATTATTCCTTATCATATTTTTTCACTAATAGCCCCTATACACAGAAAAAAATATAACACATAATAGTGAATTAACCTTTCACCTCAATTTTTTAAAAAATAAGATTTTCAACAGAAACCTGCTAAATTAGATTGACAGTTCAAATTATAGGACCATGAAATCATTTGTGCTTTATTAAAAACAAAACCATGAGGAGTTTATTATGTTTTATTAGCAGCATCTGTCTCCTGTCTTGAATGCTAAAGAAGATATTAATGATGTTCTTTTGCCATTTGGGAACAGACACAGTCTTTCCTCAAAAATTACTTTTGGCAATGGATTCTTTAAATTATCCTTGCCATTTGGCAGGGTTTTTTGACTCCAGGTGTGGAAATTAGCATTGTGTTTATAGTATGATCAAGGGAAATATAACCACTTAGTATAAAATGTCAGAATGTGTGTGGCTTAAAGAAGGGGTGTTTATATTTTCCTACCACAGGTGTGTGACCACCATGAACCTCAAATCTGGCTCAGCTATCATCAGTTTGGTTTTACCTGCTCAAGATCACTATGGCATACTTCCTCTTTTATTTCTTTTCCTTTGCCTTTTATAACATTCTTCCAAATGTAAACAAGGAAGATAATGTGACATAAGATTTCTTCCAAACACACGTAGCTGGTTAGTACTTTGGTTTGGTAATGTTCCCAGAAACAGATCACAAGCTTCCCAACAAGGGTTTGGAATCCAATTTTATGATCCCAGAACAGGGAGTATCCAGGACGTCACTCTTCAGTAGTGGAAGACTGTGCACCTCTGAAACACAGGCTGAATGACAATGCTATTAGGAGGACATGCTGGGTAATGTCTGACAGGTATCTCTTCCAATTCTGTGCTTTCTAGTTTCTAACCTCAAAGGTGTTAGTAAGAAAAATTCCTTCTAAAGAGATTTCTGTGATCCTTCAGACATAAGGGGACACTAAGAAAATATGGAATGGCAGCTATAGATAAAAAGTTTTTAACACATAATCAAAAGAAATATACAAAGGATAGCGACTAAGAAACTGTTTGCAAAGAGGGTAGCCCAAATCATCAAGGGTTTTTACTAAATAATGGGGAAACAAAAGTGAGTAAAATGAACTGCTACCTGTTAGGCTGAGCAAGGTCTAAACTTTACAAGAGAGTGGAAGGGCTGGACTGACGCTTTTTGGAGCAGAGAATCCCACTTCCCAACCTCTTCCCCATGCTTAGAATGTGACAGGCAATCAAGAAATATTCATTGAGTGAATAAAATCAGTTAACACCTCAAATAATGTTAAGGAAAAAAAGATGCTTTTTAAGAAATATAAAATAAATTGACACATAGTGGATTAGAATCTGACTTCTCATTCCTTATATGAAACCTGCTTTTAAAAATTCAGAAAGTATGCAAATTAATTACTTTTAGCACACCCACTGGTTACTCTGTTGGTAGGCTAACCATGATAATAATTAATACTTCTGCAGACCTTATAATGTGCCACACACAGTTCTCATAGCTTTACCCATTCAATCATTCAATCTTCCAAATAATTCCCCGAGACAGACATTGTAAGCATCTGCATGTTACAGGAGAGGAGAGTGAAACGCAAAGAGGTCAACTAAGTTGCCTAAAGTTGCAGAGCTGTGACTAAAACCCAGGCAGTCTGTTTCTAGAGTCCACAGTCTTAGGCTCTTATTATGCCACACACATAAAGAAAATAACAGGATAAAAAACTGGCAAAAAGCATCGCCTTCCTGTTCTTACTCATAACGAGCATGTCATAACTTCACAAATCTAGGGAAAAATTAAACTTCTGTATGCTGCCAATACAGTATAAGGCTGTCCTTTGGCCAACTCAGAGCAAAACAAGATGAATGGTTAGTTTTTTTCAGTACAGGTGAAGGGCTAAAGATCTTTTTGTTTTGTTATTACTGTCTGTGACTCCTTTTGCCTCTTTTCACATCTTTCCAGCAGTCTTTCCCAAACTCTTCTAAAAGGAATTACAGCAAAAATGGGTGCATTGTATCCTCAGCCCTAATTCACAGAGGTCGTTTCGAACTGCTGCTGCTTCTTTGAAAGTGGCCGCTATAAACACATGTTGCATTAACTCCAGCACCCTGTAGTACTTCAGAAGTTCCTCAACTGAGATGGTTGGTCCCTCCTCCCTCTCAGCTTACCTGGTCTCTGGGGAATTGCTGACACATTCAGAGTGCCTGACAAAAGAGAATATTATATGGAAATATGATGTTTAAAGGAAATAGCTTCATTTTTTATGTTTAACCCTTATAAAATTAAGAAAACCATGAGAGTCTTTGGTAGGTGTGTCTACCAAAATTTCTCTTTTCATTATTGCTACCTATGTCCTTAAAGCCACCATCAATTCCCACAGAAATTAAAATAGGCAGCTCTCTAGACAAAATCACTGAGCGTATAGCCAATGCCTACGTCAGAACCCTGTCAATTTGTGCAACTGTGAAGTATAATCTGAAGAACGGACTAGGAGGTTATCACAGATAGAGATGGTAATTCAACACCGAATAATTACAAAAGGTTACCAGGAATCTTTACATCTTACAACTGCCTTCCGAGACAGCAGTGTCTCCATCTTAGAGATAAGACTGAGTTAAGCTGTGTTAAGTGACTTACCAACAAGCACACAGCATCACAGCCTGGCTTTGAACCCACTCAAGTCTGTCTTTTTGCAAAGCTGATGGCACTGTATTATGTAAAACCTATAACAGTAAGCCACTCATACATTTTATTCATACCTACAGATACATATAATTACATAATGAAAAAATTTTTAAATGAAAATATCATTGGACTGTGGGTATGTTCTTTGGAGCTTACTTCACTCCTGTATGAAAAAAAGGATGAGGAATTCACTTTTAATGAGCTCTTGAAGTCTGCAGCTCCACACACTGCACATACTCTGTCCCATTCACGCCTCACCATACTGGTGTGGGGCAGACTTCAGCACCTGACTTTACAGCCAGAGACTTAAAGCTTAGGAAGAAAATTAAATAACTTGCTCATAGTTACACAAACAGCAATTAGTCAGGCTTGTATTTATACTGAAACAAATAATTTCAAGAGAAAATGCAGTCTACTGAGAGAGAAGCATATCTATCTATCTACAGAACATATCTACACTCAAACATTGTATAACACCAATTTCCTGCTTCCTTATTAGGTGCTTGATTGTATCTGTCTAGATGATACAAGCTCCTGAAGACAACAGGAACCTTTGTTTTTAAAAATTTCATATACGGGGCGCCTGGGTGGCTCAGTCAGTCAAGCATCTGACTTCCGCTCAGGCAATGATCTCAGGGTCCTGGGATGGAGACCCACATTGGGCCCCTTGCCCAGCAGGAAGTCTGTTTCTCCTCCCTCTGCCCCCTGCTCATGCTCTCTGTCTCTCAAATAAATAAATCTTAAAAACAAAAACAAAATACTTTATATATGCTACATGGCCCTTACTACGGTAACATGCAAGTAATAAACTTCTGATAAACATTTGTCAAATAGTGGATGACGATGCAGGTCTGACCCAGAGATAAGCAAAATTCATCATAGAACTTATGTGGTGAGTATATAATATGCTAATTAAATGTAAAGTACAAACTGCTAACCTCTGCGGAGATCTCTAGCTCTTACAAATTTACAGTAGGGAAACTGTTTATCTATTCTGTAAAAGGGTAAGATTCTACAACTCAGTAAACTAATACACCAAAACATCAAGTTGAGGGAAAAAAAAAGATCTAAGAATTCCATAAAAAGACTCCATCTGAATAATTTAAAAATCAAGTATTAGACTCATCCTAGTTTACAAAAGATATTTCCTGAATTACAGCCTTCCTATATAAAATTATTAGCATAAAACTATACTAGATCCAGACAATCTCTTTTTCAGAGATTATAATAATAAAAAACCTGATGCAAATGACTGTTTTGGGAAGACTGTTTTCTAAGATAACTGAATTAAGAAGTTGATAAAAACTCCAGGGGCGCCTGGTTGGCTCAGTGGGTTGAGCCTCTGCCTTTGGCTGGGGTCATGATCTCAGGGTCCTTGGATAGAGCCCTGGGTCAGGCTCTCTGCTCAGCGGGGAGCCTGCTTTTCCCCCCAACCAGCCCAGCCCCCCCCCCGCCCTCCCTGGCCCCTCTGCATGCCTCTCTGCCTACTTGTGATCGCTGTCAAATAAATAAATAAATAATCTTTAAAAAGGCGAACAAACAAAACAAAACTCCAAAACTCTAAGTAAACATCTTATAGGGAAATATGTCTGTATTGCTGCTGGTATAAATTAACAAGTAATGAAGCATACAAGAGAATTTTTAAAAGGGATATTTCTCACATTATTTACAAGTCTACTTAATACCTATAATTTATTCTTATCTGGGTACTTCAGAATATTAGAACAAAAACTATACTTGTCCCACTCAAGACAAGAAACAGTTTCCAACACAACTCATATATTAAGTGTCTTTAAAAAAGAAAAAAAAGCTAATCCTGGTATTATTTAAATGGTTAACTCAACCTGTTCATTCACAACTTTAGAATCTCATTTTTTTAATAAAATTATGAATAAATTCAGTAAAATAAAAATCTCATGTGTTTTTATTCATAAGCACAGATAGAAACACATAATGATGTCTACAGTTCATGTAAAATCAAAGATAAATCCATATGACTATAAATAGTGCACATATTAATATTTCTGTTCACTAATGAAATACTAGGTTCCTTACCACCAGGAACAACCTTTATCTTACTCAGTACCTTTATATACCTGACATCAGATAATTAAACTAGACTCTTTAAAAAGCTGAGAAGCTTATCTTCAATAAAACAATTAGGCTAAATAAAATAAGCCTCTGACTGTTTTCTCTTAGCCCTAATGTGGTACCACCCAAGTAGATAAGTATACTTTTTTTAAATTACTGAGATATAATTCATGGGCTATAAAACTCAACCATTTGAAAGTACACAATTCAGTGGTTTTAGTATACTGACAAGGTTGTGCAAAATCACCACTACTACAGAATATGTGGGGAGTATATAATACGCTAATTAAGTGTAAAAGTACAAACTGCTAACCTCTGCGGAGATCTCTAGCTCTTACAAATTTACCTAAGTAGGGAAACTGTTTATCTCTTCTGTAAAAGGGTAAGATTCTACAACTCAGTAAACTAATATACCAAAACATCAAGTTGAGGGGAAAAAAAAAAATCTAAGATTTCCATAAAAAGACTCCACATTTTTCATTGCCCAAAATAGAAATCCCAAACCGCTTAGTTATCACTTCCCATTGAAGCCCCAGCCAACCTCAGATCTACTGCCTGCCTCTACTTACTAGCCTATTCTGGACATTCACTCTAAATGGCATCCTACAACATGAAGCCCTTTTGTGCCTGGTTTCTTTCCATCTAGCATAATCTTTTCATGGTTCATACATGTTGAACCCTTTAGTATTTCATTCCTTTTGAAAACTGAAAAATAGTCTATTGTATTGATATGCTACATTTAATTTTTTTAAAAAGATTTTACTTATTTATTTGACAGAGATCACAAGTAGGCATTGAGGCAGGCAGAGAGAGAGGAAGGGAAGCAGTCTCCCTGCTGAGCAGAGAGCCCAATGATACGGGGCTTGATCCCAGGACACCGGGATCATGACCTGAGCCGAAGGAAGAGGCTTTAACCCACTGAGCCACCCAGGTGCCCCTGATATTAAACATTTAATTTATCCACTCACCAGGTGATGAATGTTTGGGTTATTTCCATTTTTTTTGTACTATAAATAATAATGCTATGAACAGTTGTATACAAGTTTGTATGACTATCTGTTTTTAATTCCCTTGGGTATGTACTGGGAGTGTCTATGCTATGCCTATGGTAACTTGATGTTTCACTTTCTGAGGAACTGCCCAACTGCTTTCCATTACAAGTGAACCATTTTACACTGCCTCCAGCAGGCTGTGAAGGTTCCAATTTCTCCACATTCTCACCATCACTATCTTCTGGGTTTGTTTGTTTCTTAGCTTTTAATTCTAGCCAACCTGTTGGAGAAATGGTTATCTCACTGTGGTTCTGATCTGCATTTCTCTAATGATGATACTGAACATCTTGTCCTGTGCTCATTGGTCATTTGTATATCTTATTTGATAAATGTCTATTTAAATCTTCTACCCATTTTTTAAGCTTATTATCTTTTTATGATCTAGTCATAAGCATTCTGTAAGCATTCTGGATACTAGACCTTTATCAGGTATATGATTTACAAATATTTTCTCCCATTCTGTAGGTTGCCATTACATTTTGGTGATAGTATCCTTTCACGCCTAACAGTTTTAAATTTTGATGAAGCCCAATTTATCTTCTTTTGTATCTGTGCTTTTGGTATCATTTCTAAGAAATCACTCTCAAATCTAATGTCTATAAGATCTTCCCCCTATGCTTTCTTCTAGAAGTTTTATAGTTTTAGCTAATCCTTTTCTCAAACTAATTTTTGAATATAGTATAAAGTAAGGGTCCAATTTCATTCTTTGGTATGTAGATTATCCGTTGTCCCAGCACCATTTCTTGAAAAGACTATTCTTCCCCCTTGAATGATCCTGACACCCCTGTTAAAAATCAACTGACCATAGATTTATGGCTTTATTTCTGGACTCTAATTTCATTCCACCGATCTACAAGTGTAGCTTAATGCCAGTACCAAGTGTTTTTAATTATTATAGCTTTGCAATAACTTTTCAGGTCAGGAAGTTTTAAGTCCTCCCCTTTGTTCTTCCTGTTCAAGACTGTTTTGGCTACTCTGAGTTCCTTGCACTTCAACATAACATTCAGAGTCAGCTTGTTATTTTCTGAGAAAAAGGAACCTATAATTTTCATGAGGACTGCACTGAATCTGTAGACCAACTGAGAAGTATCGCCATTGTAATGATGGCATCTTAATGATTAGATCTTCCAATCCATGAACATAGGGGTATTTTTCCATTTATTTAGGTATACTTTAATTTCTTTCAACAATATTTTGTTTTCAACATACAAGTCTTATTATCATTATGATCTGATCGCTCTATCATTATGATCTGACACTTAAGGAGGGGGTAATACATAAGCCTTCATTTAGAATGTCAATAAAACCCAATTTTTTATTTAAAGAATAATCTATAAACTATCCTTTATGATAAGTAAAACACATATATGAAGAGTCTTAAGATTTTCAGAGTTGGAAAACTTCTGTTTAACATTTCTGTAAACAGGCACTGAGAAGCCAGCACTAGGAAAGATACATAGAACACTGTGCCCATCCTGGCAGATTTACAGAGAAGGTATACATGTGTCTGTACATGCATGCATGTGACAGATGAAAGGACAGAGGGATGGACAGACATTAAAAAAAAAAAAAAAAAAGACCCCAACACTGTGCTATTAACACTTACTGTCTTTTATGATTGGAGAAACCAAAGCCCCAAATCACTATGTCATCTAAATAAAGTAACATAGTTCATTAGTTCAGCATGAGCTGAACAAAAATTTGCATTGAGACTTAAAAGAAAGAGGACAATTTAACACAATGTGAGTGTTATCCTCTGGCTCGGTTCCCTAGTTGCTATTTATCACAGATTTTTATCATTTAGTAGATATTAATATACTATTTTCAAGTATAGTGCTAAACTGCTAGAGAAACAATGAAAAACAGGACAGAAATCAGAAAGCCTGTCCTCATGTGTCCTCTTTGCCTTTCTTTCTTGTCAATAAGAGGTAATTCTGATGTGGAAAATACTACCTTTCTAAAAGTTGCTCCTAGTTTTGTTGTAAATACCCCCCAATCCTTCTATCTCGTGGAATCTCTCATAAGAGCAAGTCATGAACATCAAGATCTTCTCAATAATGTGGTTTCTGGCCAGTGTCCCTGGGCAGCTTCCTGTTTCAAAGGTTTGCAGGCAGAGCTGCTAGGTACCAATTTGCCCTTAGAATAAAATAAAAGGAACATAGTTCTGAGTTCCATATTACTAGAATTGTATTTCTTCTACAACTACTGGCACAGAATTTTACCTGTCGGCACCTATTTGGAGAATTACCACTCCCCAATCCTCTGCCCATGTTGTTTAGAATGGGTATGACTAATACAGCACCATAAACCCTTATCACACATACTGGTTCAGGGGTGGGCACATAAAGCAGACAGGCTCGTAATAGCCTTCTCTGAAACTCTGTTGGGAGGTATTAGGAATGGAGTACTGCAGCGCCATTAGTGCTCCTGAGTAGTAAAATTTAAGGCAAAACTAGACATCTAATAGCCTTGGTAACATACAGGGAGAGCCAAGTTGAGAATAAAACCTACATATTCATGCACACAGACCAGAAGGAATCTTATGTAACTTACATAAGCTACCCTGTCCCTCATTTTTAACTTAAGCTACATTGAGCTGTTTCCAAAATACAATCCAAAAGTGTCCTGATTAATGCATAATCTCCTAAAATTAAATTCCTCATTCAAATAACTAGTGAGCTTCAGGCACTTTACCTAGGTCCTGGGTATGATAAGGTGAATAATGGTTTAAATAATATAGACCAAAAAAATAATAATAATACAGGGCATTTCCTAATAAAATACATTTTAAAGAAAATCTTGAGGCATAGAAATAATATTTTTCTTATGCAGAAATCTTAAAATCCATTGAAATACAGGGTAATGAGTGATTAAAAATATGCACCTAAATCAAAACAGGTTTGAGCTCTGACTTGTTGCCACTTACCAGGCAGGGAGACCATGTTTTCTCCGCCTCATTTTTCTTATCTCCCAAACAGTGTACTAGTAACAATAGTAACTACTTCGGAGGATTGTTGTAGGATTGAGAGAGATAATAATACCACGTAAAAATCTATGCACAAAGTAAATGTAAATGCTCCTGAAATGATCGCTCTTTTTTATTGATTTCAAATAAACTGCTGACAGATAAATTTTTTTTTAAAAATGTTTGCTTTTCAAGCCTCCTCTTCAAAAGCAGTGAGAAGTTACATGACATTGTTCTCTCTTTGCTGCCAGAAATGTCATCTGCAGGTAACTGGACTCATATTTTAAAACATATTTTTCAAAAAACCACTACAGAGTTGAACAAACGTTTAATAGGACTATTAAGCAAGAAATAGAAAAATATACATAATTATTATATAAATGATACTGAGGATATTTCAGTAATTCTTAGGAAAGGACTAGAAAGACTGTTAGTAAGTTATTTCAAAAAGCAAAATTAAAACATTTTTCACAGAATATTTTTGGAAAAATATGAATTTCTAATGACTTTCTGAGGCAGATACATCTAAACATACAGCAGCTAATGAGAACACCACAAACACACCAATCTTCACATCTAAGGTTCCAACTACAACTGCCATTTGTTTTAAGACTACCAAAGCCCCTGTAGCCACAGCCCGTGACACACGTTTGGATTTCATAAGGCTCATCTTTCTTAATGGAAGATTTTCACACTACATTTGAGGTGTGCACACCTGGGATATGGGCGCACTCTGAATTATAATCTATTTCCCATAATTATCAATAAAAACCTACTCATTCTTAAGTGGTATTTCCGAGTTAGACATTAACGAGGGTTTGCTTGAAAATAAATCATGTATTTTATAGCTTTTATACTGGAAATTCCATTGTACTCATAAATGCTGTTCCTCAAAATTAAACTATTATTTTTTATTTTTATTTTTTAGAGATTTCATTATTTATTTGACCCAGAGAGAGTGGGTACATAGGGGCGGGAGCAGTGAAGAGGGAGATGCAGACTCTGTGCTAAGCAGGGAGCCTGATGCAGGGCTTGATCCCAGGACCGGAGCCAAAATCAAGAGTCAGGTGTTTGACTGAGCCACCCACGTGCCCCCAAAATTAAGTTTTTAAATTGGGTCCAACATGTTAAAGAGACCAAAAGAAAATAGTAACTGCCAACACACAAATAAATTCCAAATAGTCTCGATAAAATCCACATAGACTATAAATATACCCATTTGCCCTTGCAAAGTGGGTCATTCAGCAGTAATCATTATGCACTGAATTACACCTCCTCCTCATCAACCACTTGGTGGGGTTCCCTGGCTTCAGGATGACTGAATCCCACACAAAGAAGCCTTCTCCTGCGGCTGGCACTCCATTTCCTCCTCCAAATCTCAGGGTTCAAAGGTCAGACATCAACATCCCCTCCTTCCACAGGAGTAGAAAGGCAGCCAGACACCGATGGACCTAGTGGCTGTTAGGCAGGGACTGTATCCGGTGGTGGGAATGCAAAGATATGTAGCACTGTCATTCGTGGGACAGGAGTGTGAAAATCCAACGGAGAGTGACGCAAAGCTGCACTGGCCTGGTGCGGGAGCACGGAGCATGAAGGAGCCCTGCTCTGTGCCCTCAGAGATAAAAAAGAGTTCTGAGGAAGGCTGGAGGGCGGGTCTTGTTTGCCTGCTCTGTGAAAGGCCACATTTATTCCCTCTTCTTTGAGCAGCTTCTCCTTTGTGAACCTGCTACCTACTGCAACAACCTGAATAAAATCATCTCCCTACTTGTTCAGTGCATTTTGTCTTCCACAAAAGGTATCATCTTGCTTTGCCTGTTGTCCAAGGAAAGGGAGCAACAATCTCCCTTGGTTCACATGTAAACAAACACATGTCTTGGGGGGCAGGTCCAACCGTTTTGACAGGGCAGCCAGCCACAGCGTGAGATGAGACCTGGCTCTCACCACTGAACCCGGCTTCTCCTGCCCCATCAGAGCAAAGGTGATTCCCTCCGTCGTGGCGGACCCGTGAGGCTGTGGCCCAGGTTTTAAGAAAGCCATATGCTCTGAGCAGTGGTCTCATGAAAGCTCCTGCTTCGGTCACCCGAAGGCTTCCCTGCAACACTCCCAAAAGTTTCATTCTATGACAACACACCACGTGCACACTTACACACCTGCCAGACACATTTACACAATGCACTATCCTCGCAGAAATCAAAGGGGACACACCCATGAGTGAACACCAGGTTGAAGAGGCTTCCACGTAGATTTAAAAGATAAATAAATAGTGTCCCAAATTGGTCCTAAGAGAAAAACAGAAGCAACTGATAAAACAGAACAATGGTTAAAGAAGGAGTCAGAGAACTGCAGCCTATAGGCCACATTTAATGGGCCTCTTATTTTTGTAAATAATAAAACCTAACAGGCATGAAAAAATAAGCTTTGGGTTTTATTGGCACAAAGCCGCATTCATTCCTTGACATACTGTCACTGCCTTCATGCCATAAGGGCCGAGCTATGGAGCTGCAAGACCCAAAGCCATGCGCTCACTATCCCGCCCTTTCCAGAAAAAGTTTGTCAACTCCTGGAATCAAGCATCAAAATTAATTCCTTTCTACTCAAAAGAGAAAAGACCCAAACCTATTCTGCTAAAAAGCAAAATCAGAATATTACTGTAACTACCTTCTCATTTGTTCTTTCAGATGAAACAGCACTTTACCACACTCTGTAGACACCGTACTCTTGTGCAACACAATACAATACCAGCATCTACTGGACATAGCAGGAAGAAACAGTTAAACGTTTCTATTTCGGTCTTTTTTTTTTTTTAAATGGGCGGGGCTTAAAGGTAAACAATGAACTGTGTTAAATTTCCTAATGAAGAATCGTATCAAAAGTCCTTCATAGGGGGCACCTGGGTGGCTCAGTGGGTTAAGCCTCTGCCTTCAGCTCAAGTCTTGATCTTAGGGTCCTGGGATCGAGTCCCACATCAGGCTCCCTGCTCTCTCTCTCTGCTTGCCTCTCTGCCCACTTGTGATCTCTATCAAATAAATAAAATCTTTAAAAAAAAAAACAAAAAAAAGGCCTTCATAGCACATAGAAAATCCCTATTATGCTACTGGTTCTCAAATTTAATACATTCTCTTTATGAGGCAATTTTTACATTTTTCTTTGCAGAGTTCGCTGATTGGATTAAATAGCCAAGCTCAGGAACTGCTGAATCCACTGCCTCATCAGCTCCAACCCATGTAATCTCCCCGCCTGGGAGGTCAGGAGGCATGGTCACTTGGGGTGCGTTGCTCCCCAAGGATGATGGAGTCTTGGCTCTAGTAAAATGAACTGGAAAGATCACCTTAAGCCAGATTGCCAAGGAACTTTATGACATGTTAAGGAACTTCTTTCTGAGAAGGAGAGGGACTGATCCTGTATGTTGGGGTGATAACTTTGGAGGCCAGAGGCTATGGAGATGAGAGGGAAGATACCAAAACCTGAGCAGTGTGGAAGGCACCATTACCCAGGTCAAGGGGTGACCACCACAGAGCTAACCCAGGCAATGACGGTGAGAGTAGGGAAGAGAAACTACACTCTTCCCAAGGAGGAAGCAACTGAACTAAATTAGTCAACTGACTTTGAAGGTGCGCCTTCTTGTTATTTCTATTTTATAGTGGTTTTGTATTCTTTCCTTTTAAAAAGGAAATTTCTTAAGGAAATCTGATAGGTCCTCAGCTCCCTATGAACATAGACCATGCTTCCCTATGTCTTTTTTCAGTTTCTACATCTAAAGTGCAGGGAGAGGCAGCGTGAGATGCAGAGCTGGCCGGCTGGAGGGAGGACAGGGGAGAGTCTGCGGAGGGGGGGGGCTCAGATCCTGCTTCTCTCACTGCCTAGCTCTTCAGTCTTGCTAGCAGTCCATTTTCTCAACACAATATGGATCATAATGTGTAATTTTGGTTTTAAGACTAAGAGACAATATATGTTTGCACAGAGGCATCCATTTACAAAAACAGACATTCAGTAAAGAGGAATTGTTACTAGTATTTTCGCACTAGTATTATTCAAATATGAATAATCAATGTTCAGACAACCTAAAAAAGGTCTTTGCTTTTATAGAAAGTTGGTTTGGAAAGTCTCTGTCCACACCCACCCTTTAGGCAAGTGCAGTTACTGGATTCAGTTCTCTAAAAAAAAAAATAAATAAAAAATGAATGAATTTTAAGCTTTATTTTATTCTAGAAGATGTGCAACAGGAGTTATTTTCAAGAAAATATCTTAAAAAGTTCAGGGAGGGAAAATAGTATACTGAAAATGTGAGACACTTAAACAGCACTTTCCTGTGGTTCTAGCTTCAGAAACCTAGCAATTTTCTCCTCAATCTATCTTGCCAAGTATACATCTCCTTACTGAAGGTTACTACACTTCAAGCAACACAGATGCTGCAAAGTTAACTAAAATGCCCATCTACGTTCAGTGTTTGGTAAGGTACTGATTAAAAACACTGCTCAGTGGGTAAATCAGAGGGGTCAGAGGGCGTAAGGCAGAGTGGTAAGGGAAGGTGAATTTAAAATATTTAAAAAGGTAAGAGTGATTCCTTTGGTTTAAGACTGGTTTATTTGATAGAGAGAGAAAGAGAGAGAGCTGGAGCAGGGGGAGATGCCGAGGGAGAAGAGAGAATCTCAAGCAGATTTCCCAGTGAGCAAGGGGCCTGACTTGGGGCTTGAACTCACAACCCTGAGATCAGGGCCAAGGCTGAAACCATCAAGAGTTGGATGGATGCTTAACCTACTGTACCACCCAGGAACCCCTTCCTTTAGTTTTTGAGAAACATACTAGAAGATCTCTCCTAACATGTGTAAACAGGCAGGTTTTTTTTAGCACGTGACATGGCTATTAATATTCTGATTCTAGAGCCCATCAATGGAACTATCCTGTCACCACTAAAAAGTCCCAACATTTTTAAAGAGAGCTCATATGCCCTCCACTTTAAGATGGAAAAACTGGGCTTTCTTCAGGATCTTCCTCTCACCTTCTCCAAAGACGAGGTAACTGTTAAAGAGCACAGCAACCTGTCTTATCTCAAGAAAAAAAAAATGCCCAAACTATGGTTTTATTTACAAAGCAGACTACCCCCTCTGCTAAATGATGGAGTCACTGTTCAGTTGGAAATGAACTGCCTGGAAGCAGCAACAAAGGAAATACATTCTTTTTGAAATATCTACCCAGTTGGGTCTTTTTACTCCTGCTTGACTGTATTAAATACAGAGCATTAAAAAACATGATGAACTTCACAATGTGTTGGGGGAGAAAGAAAACTCTGAGGCAGTCAAAATTCCTTCAGCATGGATTTTTTTTAAATGAAATATGGATTTAAGTACACCTTAATAAGAAAGCAGAAAAGATGAGCCTTCAAGAATTACCTACCAACTTATGAGCCAATCTGGAATTTTAATATAAATCAAGGAAAATGGCTTGAAAGCCTATACATAATCCAAAAAACGTTTCTTTCTTCCATAAGTAGGTTAAGTGGAAAAATCTTTGTGCTATTCTTTATCCCATGTAAAAGGTGAGTTAATGGCATTTTAATGTACAATCTAAGAACTATTCCAATTCTGCCTAAGATTTTAAAAGTCCTCTGGGGTTTAGAAAAATCAAAGGTAACTTTTATTTAAAACCATGTTGAATTAAATAGAGTTTCTTTTAAATAAGTCATCATACTTAAAAAAATAAGTGTTACTAGAAACTGAATAGATGTATATTGTGTTTTAGTAGTCCAGCTTACAGCTTTTTAACTCAAGGACAGAGAATTAAAGCAGCTTTTTACCTGACCTTTTGTTTTAATCTGTTTACCATAGGAGATATGTGGAATGGCTTTGGATGATTTTAGCAATTTTACAACCACGTTGAGAATATTAGATACAGAAATGTTTTCTCTGCCTATATTCCTAAAACTGGGGGGTCATCCTGCAGAGAAAGAATTGGTCAGTAACTATTTCATGTTCATCCAGTAAATAATATGCTGGCATTACTTGGGGCATACCACCACATGAAGAAAATATAAGCAAAACTACCAGAAATACTGGGGAAAATGACCACTTTCCTCAAAGTGCAGCAGATGTCAACTGCATTCTCCTGCAATGTGATTTTGCAGGCATCAGATTACTAAAGAAACTTTTGGAAGGATTTCTAGCAAGACATGATAAATATCTACCCTCTGTGACCTCTCTGCAGAATATGATTTGTTGAAATGGCCACAGGCAATATCAACTCACAGGAAAAGAAATGACTTAGGAGGAAATAAGACTTGACGACCTGACGGCAACATCACTGCAGGAAAAAAGTGAGAAATGCAGCCGTCCCTTCCCATACACGACAGACGTGACCTCCAAGAGCTAGATGTAAATCAAAACAGGTTTTAAACAGAATTCACACGAGGGTCTTGAATAAATTCCCCTCCCTACAATGTTCTTCCTTTTCAGTCGGGAGACTGAACTACCTGACAAAGGCAAAACAGGGAGCCACATCTGCCCAGTTACTGAGTTGATTAGCTGATAAAATTAAACAATGCAAATCTTGCTGGCATGAATGTTTCTGCAAGATTGTACACTGTGCATCAGTCACCTGAAGCCTTCTGACAACAGCAACCAGTGGGCTTGAATCGAGTTTGTCAGAAGGATCTGATACTGCCTCTGGGTGCTACTTCTCACTTATGCGGATTAAGATTTGCCTCACCAAAGGGCAGGCCAACATTCTCACTGATATTCTTCTGCTCAATAAATCTGTTTTGGAAATATCTATGACCTAGGTAATAATTAACTCTAAAAAAATTATATATAATTCTTAAAAGACAAGATGCACAAAAATGCTATTTTCCTTTAAAAAAGAAAAGGCCAGGGTGCTTGGTTGGCCCAGTTAGTGCAGCGGCTGCCTTCAGCTCAGGTCATGGTCCCTGGGTCCTGGGATCAGTTCTGCATGGGCTCCTTGCTCAGCAGGGATCCTACTTTTCCCTCTCCCTCTGCCTACTACTCTACCGACTTGTGTGCTCTCGTTCTCTGTCCAAAAAAAAAAAATTATTTAAAAAAGAAAAGGCCATATACATTTTTAAGTTCCCTGGGTTGACCCCATGCTATAAACGGATTTGCACAAGACTGCTCTCCCCTGCCCTGAGATGTGCCCTCAGTTTCTCCCTTGCTTTGCCACTTTCACTCTATCTACTGTTGCAACAAAGCTGGGCAAAGAACTCCATTCTCCCAAAAGGGCTTTTTCTTCTCTGCTGTTTTGTATTGGTTCTACAACAATATCTGCATGTCACTCTGGGGAGAGAAAGCCTGCCTTAACACCCCAGGACAGAGCAGAGAAGGGAGCAGCTGGAATGGTGCCAAACATGGGAGACTCTCCCTAAGCCCTGCCTACGGGGCTTCTGTGTGGGCCTGCAGCACCAGCTTTGGTTGTCCTTTTCACCTCACCCCAGGAATCTACTTCTTGCTCTTTGGTGCAGGATAAGAAATTGAAGACCTCAAGGGAAAAAAAAAGTAACTATGTGTGGTGACGCATGTTAAGGAGACTCACTGCTGTTTTCACTCTACAGTTACACACATGCCAAACCACTATGTCACACACCTCAAACTCATGTAATGTTGTGTGTCCACTATGTATCAATTAAGAAAAGAAAACTTTTAGAAGTCATTAGGGAGTGCTTTCCAAGGAGGTGGTATAAAGCATTTGAATGCACAAATTTCATTTCAAGATTCTTTCCTAAGACGGCCTTCAGAGAAGTCCTGTCTCTTGTTGACTGATTTTACTTTTCCTGAGATGAGACAATTACTGCTACAAATTCAAGCTCCTGACACAGCCTCTCTGCTCTTCTCTGTGCCTGCTACATCAAGAGATGACCACCTGCTTCTGTAACAGAGGCAGCTCCAATTCTTCCTACCCCGCCTCACAGATTTGCCCCAGAGAGGCACCTCAAAGACTCTGAGTTCAGTCTGTCAAACTGTGGGGTGCACATCCTAGGGACTGTACAAGAGAGTCATGGGACACTTTGAAAGTCAATGAGTGAACACTAGTTACCTAAGAAATACACTTCTGAAGTAAACAAGCATATTATAAAACAGAACACAAACTTTTATTCATCCCTAGGATAAAACATAAAAATTCAAATCAATGTTGGGCTTACTGCAGTTGCCTTCTGCTATAGAATCCAGGCCCCAAAAGGCCTCTCTTGACTCACCGTTGAAGCTCTGTGGAAAAGTTAAGAGAATCACTGCCTTAAGTAGTTACCTAGGTCTTACTCCGATTTCTACCTCTACTGTACATGAATTCATGATGCTAGTACATAGTACACTAAAGTGACAATGTGTAAGAAATAAGCAACAAAACAATGGACGTGATCATGTGTATTATTTTGTACTCAAATTTGGTTTTAGTCCTAGAAGTAGTAATTGTGTCCCTACTAATTCAAAGCTCAGGCTTGGCAACCTGGCATAAATAAAGATGAACAGCTCCTACTGCCAGGCCTGAAGAATCTGGCACATGTGCACTTCATAATGATTATCAAAACTTGCAAGAAAAATTAATCTGGTCCACTTAGTGACACATATAATTTTGGACCTGCTATTCCTTCGGCTTGGAACACTCATGCCTTCAGTTCTCCGCTCTGCTGGTTCTTTCTCAGCCTTGACGCTCACCTCTTCAGAGAAGCCTTTCCTAACCATCCCCCTGCAGGCCCTCCATAAATGTTGTCCTCCTGTCTGTTTCCTTTCAAGTCATTACTACAATTTGTAGTTACCCAGGAATTCTTTCCTCTTCATCATCTGTGTGCTTCCTCCCAGCAGAATGGACCAGTACCTTGTCTCATTTACTGCCACACCCTCAAATCTCTTGAGTGCCACTCAATAAATATTTTGGAATGAAAGGCTGCTGCATCATATTTAGAAATTAAAAACCAGACACTTTGCACAGATTTTTTTAAACTCTAGAAAATATCAGACTGTGGAGGTAGTATAATCTGGCCCTCTTTTCTTACAAACCTAAAAAAGAAACTGAGGTTTGGCAACTCCTAGAAAATCTTTTTAGGATTACAAACTAGAGGTGCAGCTCGGACACATCTTCCATTTCCCTGGTCTCCCACGCCAGGGAACTTTTCCAAACCAAGCTGCTGTTACCTCCACTCTCACTTCATTAGTCCTGCAGGATATATGAACAGTGTTGAATACAGGTGAAAACCAGCCGCTTGCTTCTTTTCCCATCAACTGTCCTTCTTCCCTTTTTCTGTCCACTCTCATGGAGAAATCACATGCTGAGAGGAGGCTGACCTTTGTGCCACGTGCAGAAGAGATGGCACACAGTGATAATCCGATGCTGTTCCACAGCACGGGCTGTGGCTGTGTGGCTGACGTGGCCAGAGAGCCACCATAGTCGCTACAGAAAATCATAAAGCGTGTCTGAAGCCAGGAGAAGTCAATCCCATATGCACTGATCTCTCACATATTCAAAAAATAATTTAATTAATACATACTTCAGTAGGAAAATAGTACCTATTTTCCTCAAAGAAATCAAATTTAAACTCCAGGGACTAAAATAAAAAATCCCATAAAAAGAGAAGGGCCGCATAAGTAAGTACCATATCTGTCACGAGTTACAAATCCACTGGAAACTCCCAGAGAAGGACATGGGGACTGATGTGGAATCAGACCTATTTATTAAGCTCACAGGCAGGTAGCAGATAAATAAGCCACCATGTCTGATGATAAAATATGTCTCCCCTAGAAGAAATAGGGGTCATGCACAACTTTCCAACCTCCTGCAATATCTGGAGCTTTCTGCAGTGGAGGCCAAAGTTCCTCCTTCCAGGCAGCTGCACTCCACTGCCCAGAGTTCCCAGCTTAAAATGGGGCTCAAACTTCACTTTGTCAAATGAACCCAGGCTACTCTCTAACCCTGCAACACAACGGCTGACTTGTCTTCCGAGGACGAGGACATTTTTATTATTTTGAAATTAGCTGTTTTTCCCTGTGTATTTGTCCACCCAGCCTATCATGTCTGAAAGTAGAGTGACTGCGGGCCAGGACCCTGTCAGGGTATTAAGACAAGCCCGAGCACTCGTCTCTGTTTTCCAACTAAACTGACACAGAGTCTCGCTCCTGGATGTCACAATGCTGAAATAAAATTCACACGTGTGCAGAACAGGCTTTACCCTGATCAAGTTCCTCAATCATAAAAGTGAGGCCCCCGAATTACTTGCTATTTAACCCTGGCAAATCTGTCTTGTGAATTCATGCCATAAATGCTAACAATTCTGCACTTTTGAAAAAGAACGTGAGATTAACTTTAAAATTAAGCAAGATGATAGTACACAAAAAATACAAATCAAGAAATGGGTAAATTGTAAATCCTATTAGTTGCAAAGTTTAAGGTATTTACCCAAGCATGGGACAAATGTTATTAAGATTCAATGGGTGGAGCACCTGGGTGGCTCAGTGTCAATGAACTTTCTTCCCTTCTTAAGCTTTCACTTTTGATTAACCAGTTGGTTATAAGGTTGGATCTCCAAAGATAACCCTAGGGAGGTGCCCCTTCTGTTCAGCTAGAATTTGACAAAATGCTTTACAATCAAGCATCTATTCTGTTCAGCTCAAGGTTTAAGGATTGTTTTTTCTGGAAGTAAGGCTTTCCTAAGGAAGATTCCTGGGCATTTTGACATTTGAGGAGAATGGCCTGGGAAACACACCATGGAGAATCCAGCACAATTATTCAAAGCGGACCCTTAATATATTTAAAACTATACTTGGGAGGGTTGCCTGGGTGACTCAGTGGGTTAAGCCTCTGCCTTCGGGCTCCAGTCATGGTCTCAGGGTCCTGGGATCCAGCCCCGCATGCAGCTCTCTGCTCAGCAGGGAGCCTGCTTCCCCCCTCTCTCTCTGCCTGCCTCTCTGCTTACTTGTGATCTCTCTCTCTCTCTCTGTAAAATAAGTAAATTTAAAAAAAAAGATTCAATGGGTAACACAGTATTTTTTTAAAAACATGGATGTTGGGGAGGGTATGTGCTATGGAGAGTGCTGTGAAATGTGTAAGACTGATGATTCATAGACCTCTACCCCTGGGGCAAATAATACATTGTATGTTAATAAAAATAATTTTTTTAAAAATGTGCCAAATGTGTATAATATTTTATCTTTACCCAATAAAAAGGGCCCTATTTAACTCCAAAAGACCTTGCATAAAAACTAACACAGATGCGGATAATTATAGTCCAAGTACCTCAGGTTCTTAAGAAACTTGGTTATACATTCCAAATCATCACGAAGCTCAGTACGCACTGTCAGCAGCTGCATGCCTACAGCAGTCTGACATTTTTCAGTAGGTCCAAATGGAGCCACATGGTCAACGTTTGATCGTTAAATCAGTAGTATCCCTACTGCTAAACAGGAAGGCTTTTTAATTAAGTTGTCATCTTACCCTTTACATAATAAAAACTTATGTTCTCAATAGTATTTAATATAACCTAACAACCTGAAAAGTTTTTCCGCTCACACATTATCAGCACCTGAGCTTCAAGCACACCAATTTACTACAAAAACAAGCTCATATTTCATGCAAACCATAGCCAAGAGAAATTCAGACAGCCGCATAAATGAAGGTATTTGTAATTTAAATGAACATTTAAAATAGTATTTTTAAAATTAACACCATGTTCAACTCAGTAAAAGTGGATTATTTTGTTCAGAGCAAAATTCTCTAATACTTGCACTAACATGTTACTCTGGAAATGCGGATACATGGTATATGGTATATGCCAGATACATGGTATATGCCCACTAACTTTATTAAAAATGACCTTGGGGCACTGGAGTAGTTCAGTGGGTTAAGCCTCTGCCCTTGGCTCAGGTCATGGTCTCAGGGTTCTGGGATCTAGCCTAGGTCTCTCTCTCTCTCTCTCTGACACCAGACACACACAGATACACAGACACACACGTCCTGGGACCTAGCCCAGTATTGGGCTGTCTGCTCAGCAGGGAGCCTGCTTCCCACCCCCCTCTCTGCCTGCCTTTCTGTCTCCTTGTGACCTCTCTCAGTCAAATAAATAAATAAAATCTTTAAAAAAAAATTATTTTTAAAGATTTTATTTATTTATTTGACAGAGAGAGATCACAAGTAGGCAGAGAGGCAGGCAGAGAGAGAGAGAGAAGGAAGCAGACTCCCTGCTGAGCAGAGAGCCCGATGCGGGACTCGATCCCAGGACCCTGAGATCATGACCCGAGCCGAAGGCAGCGGCTTAACCCACTGAGCCACCCAGGCGCCCTAAAAATAATTTTTAAAAAATGACCTTGCCCTAGATTCAGCTCAGAGTTCACTGGGGCTTTGACCTCAGCAAGAAAATAACACCACACTACTATATTGCATATATATATAATCATGAGTAAATCAGGTGTGGCTAACACAGTCACCAGCTTCTGCACAGTGTTTATTCTATTGTTTCAGAAAAGCACAGCCTTCAGCTCCACCAAAAATAATAGCACGAGAAGGTGAGGGAACACACCTTCCGAGACCTGTGTGACATATATCAATATATGAGGGTGGGTGTTTGCCTCAAGTATGAAAAATAATCTAACACAAATCAGCACGTCTCTTTGGGTTACCAATTAATGTCAGAGCAAAAGGAAAGATGGGAGAAAATGAGACAATTTTGGGAACTGTGAATCTAGCAGCGTAAGGTTTATTGTAGAGAAATGTATCATACAATGTCTACCTCACATCATGTACATCCTGCAAATCATTTACCCAAATCAGATTGTCAACATTAGAGATCCTGCCTGAGATTTTGCAAAACCCTACATGATTTCTTCTCTGAAAAGAAATTCATCAACATAAATAAGACTAGAAACTTTTTTTCTTGGTTTTCTGATATGGTGAAATGTTGATCAGACAATTAAACACTTTAATGAAAACAGGGAAACACAAAATTATTCCAATACTAGGATCTCAAGATATTCTTATTCATTATAAAAACTGATAGGGATATTAGTGTAACACA
The DNA here is from genome assembly GCF_030435805.1 of Mustela lutreola. Taxonomy (NCBI): domain Eukaryota; kingdom Metazoa; phylum Chordata; class Mammalia; order Carnivora; family Mustelidae; genus Mustela; species Mustela lutreola. Next base: position 74,067,054 of record NC_081297.1, on the reverse strand, counting down.
TGTAAGCAAGGTATTTAATTTTATTAAGGTGATTTATTTTAACAACAGTTCACACTATGACTTTTTGGTTAATATGCATACATAACTATATATATCTTAAAAATATATACGTATAAAAAATTACCCCTATACAAAAAATGATGACAACCATGTCAAGTATATCCAATTTTTTTTTTTAAAGCTATGGAATGTGTTAGGATCCAAGCAAAGTTTGCTTAGTTTTTTTTGTTTGTTTGTTTTGTTTTTTAAGATTTTATTTATTTGACACAGAGAAAGAGATTTCAAGTAGGCAGAAAGGCAGGCAGAAAGAGAGATGGAAGCAGGCTCCCTGCCCAGCAGAGAGCCCGATGTGGGGCTCGATTCCAGGACCCCGAGACCATGACCTGAGCCGAAGGCAGAGGGTTAACCCACTGAGCCACCCAGGCACCCCAAGTATATCCAATTCTTAAGGAATAAAGGAGACTATACAAAAATAAAAATAGTAATTATGTGAAGATAGTGATATAATGGGGATAGTTTTTCCTTCTTTTATAACATTATATTACTTTGAAAACTGAATTAAAATATATTTATTTTGACTTGGTTATATACATAAAATCCCTATATCATTTAGAGATATTAAATAATAGCAAAAGAATATAGTTCCTAATTTTATTTGGTTCCTAAATAAAACTTCTTTGCAGTTTTAAAATTCATATAAATACAAAATGTACATACCTGAGCCAACCTCTTTTTCCTCTTCTTCAATGTTGTTTTTGATGCTATCATATTCCTCATCAATGGTCTGGTTACCACGCATCTGAGACAAAATTCTACGGGCTTTCTGAGTCTGTCCTTTCTGAATCAGCCATCGAGGGCTTTCAGGTAAAAACAGAAAGCCAAAAAACTGTATAACTGCTGGAATTGCTGCAAGTCCCAACATGTACCTGCAATAAGAAATCCATGTATTATTATAAAATTTGGACTTATTAGCATTGAGTATGAATAAAAGGTTTGTGTTCATCATATGGGGAACAGTATCTAACATTAAATTAGAATGACTTTCCGTGTGTGTCTGTGTGTGAGAGGGAGAGAGACACCAGAAAAAAGAATATTTTTATGCTGTAGTGAAAAACTGAAAAATGAGAAAAATCTAATTCTTCTCTCTTACACAAATTACAATAAAAAGGGGCAAAAGTCACAATAATTATGTGTATACATTCTGAACCACACACACCATGCAAAACACCATAATCACCATCCCTTTCTAATACTAATACATAAAATTCTGTATTTTACCATAGAAAATGAGGCTGAGACAAAACTCTGATAATCTGTTTTAAAAAAAATTCTTCATTAAAATAAATGCCTCCAAACCATTTATTTTTTTGCTCTGTGAATGATCAGTAATGACATCATTTTGCCATCAAGCATCATGTTCACCCTCATTAACCATGGAGAAGCCCAGAGCTGAAAAAGATAGTCAGAAGAAAATAATCATTATCAAAATGATAGAGATACAGTAAATAAGTATATAATTTTAAATCCATCAGAGAAATAACAAAAACAGTAATATGAGTACATCAGTATCAAAGATTTCTCCAAAATTATTCTGACCACTGGAACGATCTAACACCTCTCTGCTGTTAGGTCTCCATCTTTTTTTTTTGGAAGTTTTTCTTTTTTTTTAAATTTTATTTATTTATTTGACAGATCACAAGTAGGCAGAAAGGCAGGCAAAGGGAGAGGGAGAAGCAGGCTCCCTGCTGAGCGGAGAGCCTGACGCAGGGCTCGATCCCAGGACCCTGGGATCATGACCTAAGCTGAAGGCAGAGGCTTTAACCCAATGAGCCACCCAGGCACCCCAGGCCTCCATCTTTTTTAATTGGGGGTTAGATTAGATAAACTGCGAGGTCGCTTTCAAATAGAAACTTCTATGGATCTAGGACATTTGCATGTTTTCTGTTGATCCAAATTCTCTGGATATGTTCCATGGTAGATTTATGATAGCAGAGCCCAGAAAGCCAACTCTGATTACATAACAACCATACTCACTGATATTCTTAAATCAATTAAAAGTCACTTGACTCAATACACTTTTTAAAACTATTCCAACTTTTAAGCTATGTTAAGCCCAAAATAGAGTGAGCAGCCTTGAAGCCTCCAGATATACAATTTGTGACAGAAGTCCATTACTTCTTAATAACTTTATATTAATTCCAAAAACAGCAGAAAAAAAAATACAATTGTCACACGGGTGTTAAAACTACTTCTCACTCCAAGATACTTGCAAACAACATATCTGATAAAGGTTTGGTATCTAAAACCTATAAAGAACTTATCAAACTCAACACCTAAAAAACAAATAATCCAGTTAAGAAATGGGCAGAAGACATTAATAGACATTTTTTCCAAAAAAGACATATAGGTGGCTAAGAGACATATGAAAAGATGCTCAACATCACCCCTCAGCAGAGAAATATAAATCAAAATTGCAAAGAGATATCGCCTAACACCTGTCGGAATGGCTAAAATTAACAAAGGACACAAGAGATGTTGGTGAGGATTTGGAGAAAGGGGAACTCTCTTGCACTCCTGGTAAGAATGCAAACTGGTATAGCCACTTGGAAAACAGTATGGATGGTCCTCAAAAAGTGAAAAAAGGAACTACACCACGACCCAGCAAATGCACTACCAGGCATTTACCCGAGGGAAAAAAGTACTGATTTGAAGGAACATTTGCACCCTGATGTTTATAGCACCTCTATCAATAACAGTTAAATGATGGAAAGAGCTGAAATGTCCCACTGACTGATGAATGGATAAAAAAGCTGTGGATAATATATACGATGGAATATTAGTCATAAAAAATAATGTAATCCTGCCATTTGCAACAACATGGATGGAGTTAGAGTATATTATGCTAAGCAAAATGAAGTAAGTCAGAGAAAGACAAACATCATCATATGATTTCACTCTTATGTGGAATTTAAGAAATGAAACAGATAAACATAGGTGTAAAAGAAGAGCGGCAAACCATACGTGGGGAGGGATGGGTTAAGTGGGTGATGGGTATTTAGGAAAGCGCCTGTTGTGATGAGCACTGAGTGTTATATGTAATCCCTGAATTTTACTCCTGAAACTAATATTATGCTACATGTTAACTAACTAGAATTTAAATAAAAACTTGAGCCAAAACAAAGAGTATCTCTCACTCCAAACAGTAGTTTAAAATACACATGGAAACTGAAAAATTAAGACTTTTAAAAGTAAACAAGGTTTTTATGACTAAATGAATTATTTGGCTTATGGTATTAAACAAAATCTTATTAAAAGTGTTTTCTACTTGAATCCATGAGCTGTGATACTTATACCAATACTTAATCATTCCTTCCTCTGCTAACCTACAGAACAGTGTTTTAACCTCCATTTATGTCACTATATCTTGTATTATATTATATACCTGTCTCACCTAATGGTGTATTTAACTCTGTATTTGACAAAGCACCTAATAAAATATCTTGCACCCAGTAGGCACTTAGTAAATGCCTTAAGAAATGATACAAAAGCTCCTATACATCTAAACTTTCTGTATTAGCTAGACAGAAAGTAAGTATACTTCACATTGGTAAAGCACTGGTTCATGCAGCAATTCTGGATCATTTAGCTCTGCAAACTTGGCTGCAAGGTAATTCCTTCCAATTAAACTGTTTTGTTATTCCAGATATAATCAGACCTTTTCTGAAGAAGATGTCTCATCTGAAAACCAGATGAGAGCGGAGACTGGCTCACACAAATGCATGCTTGTGGCAGCTTCCTCTTAAGATGTTAAGTTGTACAACCAAATGTATTACTTTAACGTATATTTTATTGCTATAAATGAATGACATTTTTATTCATTTGTGTTCTCTTAAAGAAAGGTTATACACAATTGTATTGCCAACTACTGCCAAATGCAAAAAAAGAAAAGCAATAAATGGCAAATACCAAATATGTTGGATTAGGAAACAAATTTTTAAAATCCTAAAAAATGGAAGCCTATGTGTCATTTCTCCACATCTTTCATGATCTTTCCTTCTATTCTCCAAACCTCCTTAGTGATGAACTAAGATTAAAGGGCTGCACGGAGTACTTCAAAGCAGCACTTGAAATGAATATAGAAACTGAACCATTTTCAGGCCCCAAAATGCCCACATAATACTGCGCATTTTACTACTCATTATTAACCCTAGGACACAGTATTTCTAAAAACTAAAAGAAAAAGGAGAAGGAAAGAAAAGTGAAAGACAAAAAGAAAACTGAAAATATACATATTAGCTTATATTTCTAGCAATTATAGAAAACAGACTACTTCAGCTCTCTAGTCCTTTAAAACCCAGGAGTCTAGGTCTGAAATACACAATTCAGTGCCCTAACACTAAGATGAATGGCACCCAGCTGCCAACCTTTAAGGATACTGAGGCTTGGTCCCAGAGACTAGGCAAAATAAAACATACTTTATACATTTACATCCTAATGCTCCTAATGTTTAGCTTCTAGAAGTAAAACAAAGGTTATTTTACTAGATTTTGATTACCTTTCAGGATGTACAGAATTTGCCACGCCAGAATGAGTCTCTTTGGCATAAGGATTATTGTAGGCCGATTATCTTTAAGAAACTGCAAACATGGAAAAGCTCTGAAAACCAAATAGAAGCTACCCTTTTGTAAAAGGCATTTACATTTACAAGGGAAACCTCCATTTATAAGGGTGTCTCCCTCTACCAGAAGAGAAGGATAACTCAATCTTCAGAACTCTTACCAAAGAAGGTAAAACTTAAATATGTATCACAACCTTACCCTTGTTTACTGTGCTTTTCCTGGTAATCTGTCTTAACTGCCTCCCCCCGCCCCAAATCTTCTTTTCTCTTAAGATGAACATGGTGAAGTCTTTGGCCACTTTAGGGAGTTACTTAGTTTTATGTGGGTCTCTCCCATTTATACAGAAAATACTAATGTCATTAAACTTTTATTTGTTTGTCTCTTGCTAAGTGATCTCATGTCAGTTTAATTCTTAGACTACACAGAGGAACTCTGAAGGGTAGAGAAAAATTTTTCCTACCAAACAATGACAAAAGTATTTTGATAATAATAAATTTCCAAGGCTTTATAGAGACCAAATACATAAGATGGAGCATAGCCATGGTTTATGATGGAAAGAAACAGACCTGGGTTTTATTCAACCCTGGGCATACCAACCACAAAAGCCTGGTCAACTTATTTAATATTTTAATGCACAGTTGACAACATCTATTTCATAGGACTGCTGAGAGAATTAAGTGAAACCATACAGTTGGTACCTAGAATGGAGAAGGCACTCAGCAAAAAATGTTTTTACCACCCTTGTGCCTTCACTTACCAGTTCTCTATCTCAGCTGTACCATCCACCCAAAAGTCAGTAGGTACAACTAACCAATTTCTTCCTTGAGGAAAAACTGTTGCTTTGATAATGCACAGACTGGAGAAGAGGAGAAAAATAAAGAGAATGCCTGGCTGTCTTACTGATGAAAATTTTATCATGAGACTAAAAGAACAAGAACTTCACAGGCTTAGTTAGAGCAGTACGTATTTGGGACTCCCCTTGATTCTTCGAAATCCAAGAAAATCAGAAACCACATGAATAACAAAAACATACTAATAAGATAAACAGTCTATTGACAAACCAGGGCAGTCAATCCCCACAAAGAAGTGTTACTTATTGGGGAGCCCGGGTGGCTCAGTGGGTTAAGGCCTCTGCCTTCAGCTAAGGTCATGATCCCAGCATCCTGGGATCGAGCCCCACCTCGGGGTCTCTGCTCCCCGGGGAACCTGCTTCCTCCTCTCTCTCTGCCTACTTATGATCTCTGTCAGTCAAATAAATAAATAAAGTCTTTAAAAAAAAAAAAGTGTTACTTAATGATATGGAAGAGCTCATCATTATAAGTTAAATCAAAGGTTCTAAACCCTGGCTTCACATTAGAATGGGGGAAAGGAGACTTTTAAAATATACCAGTGTCCAGGCCCTACCCATCCAGGATTTTGATTAATTGGTCTTGGCTTTAGGCCCAGGAAATTGTTTTATTAAAAGCTCCCCAGGTGGTGCTAATGTGCAGTCAGAGCTGAGAACCACTGATCTAAGTGTTTTTAAAGACCCAGGGGGCAAAAGTGAACATTGAGCACCCAAGGTCCATACTATAAGGCAAAAGCTATTTATCTTCTGGAAGCACACCAAGCTGACAGAAAGGGAAAAGCAGGTTCGGAACAAAAATTCCAAGCTTTCAGGAACTCTAGAATTCTTTAGAATCTTCTGTGGCATCCTGACCAGTCACAGAGGTATCCTTTTAAACTTTCTCAATTGAAGTTAACAAATGAGCTATTTTCTGTCCAACTAGCTGTATCAGCACCTGCCTAACAGTAAACTAAGGATGGGCCCTCATATGGTGAGCAATGCTTTTAAATGGTGTGGCTGGGACAGCTATCACCAAAGGAGACAAACCTAACTATTTTACCTCAGATTAAGCCTTCTTCCCAGTGCCAAGAACTGAAGCTCTGTCCAAGATCCTCCTTTCCCAGGTGACAGCCCTTCCCCTGGTGGTACCTCACATAAAACCTTGCATTGAATCCATATATGCTGCCATTCTTGTTTTATAGGAATCATTCTGCTCTCACCTACAAACCTTTAGGTTTTGTAGGAAAGTATCCTCTATTGGTGGCCATTCAGGACACAGAACTGTGTAGTTCATAACTGCCCCACTTCTCTGATAACAAGATGGTTACCTGATAACATGGTCTACTGATAACATGATGAACACATTACTTATTCTCTAGTAGTTCCACAGTGATAATTATATTCCAAATACATTTTTTAAAAAATCTACTTGAATGCAGCTTAGACATGTAATCACTTAAGAACAGCAAGAGTAATAGCTAAGACATAGCACCAGTTACTCTGTGCCAAGCACTGTTGGAAGGGCTTAAGAAATGTTAATTAGTCTTCACAAGGACCCTATGAAGTGGGTATCATTAATGTCTCCATTTTAAAGACAAAGAAATCAGGTATAAACAAGATAAAGAACTAGTACAAACTGCAACTAGGAGAGGGTGGGAGGAGGTGGTAGTTCCAGGGAAAGGGAAGGTAAAAATGAAACAAGATGGGATCAGAACAGAGACAAACCACAAGAGACTCTTAATCTCACAAAACAAACTGAGGGTTGCTGTGGGGAGTGGGGGAGGGAGAGGGTGGTGGGGTTATGGACATTGAGGTGGGAATGTGCTATGGTGAGTGCTGTGAAATGTGTAAGCTTGATGATTCACAGACTTGTACTCCTGGGGCAAATAATAGATTATATATTAATTTAAAAAAAAATATATATATATATATATATATATCAAGGCACTCTTGGGGCACCTGAGTGGCTCAGTCAGTTAAGTATCTAGCTCTTGATTTCAGCTCAGGTCATGATCTCAGGGTGCTGGAGTCAAGCCCTGTGTCATGCTCCACGCTCAACAGGGAGTCTGCTTGAGATTCTCTCTCCCTCTCCCTCTGCCCCTCCCCACCCCGCTCTTTCTTTAAAATAAATAAGTTTTTAAAAAAATTTTAAAATACAATAAAAATAAAATAAAACCTAGGCAATCTGGCTCCCAGTAATGTTTATTGTAAGACATGCTACAATAAATGTTTAATGATTAGTTAACTTAATTCTGCAGAAATCATAAGAGAATTTATCTTAACCTCATGTTTAAAGACTTTCAAGGATAACTTGGTAAGTTTCATTGTTCATTCACCTCTGTTAAATGTATCAAAGCACTGCACAACTATATGGCAAAGGGGTTTCCTGAGAGCAGTCAAACCCAGTCATACGGAGCACAGTACCTGACATAAAGGCACCCATGGGAAGGGAAAGCACAGACCTGCCAGTGACAAATGGAATGTATTATTATTCCCGACACCAGAGTTTTACTATGAAAGTAATCAACTATGAATTAAAAGAAAATATCTCATTTGTATGGGCAAACTTGTACGGCTTACTTTGAACACTATGCCAAACTGAATTTGAATTTCATTTCTAACACACACGTACATTTTTCATGTAGGGAAAATATAGGTAACATGGCAGGAGATAGTTTAAAAGATGACTGCGAGCAAAAAAAAAAAAATCGATTTGATCCTTTAAAACTATTTTACATGAGGGACATGATAGAGCTAACATTGCTTTCCACTACATTTTGGTTTTCAATCTCTGCCTCCCAAAGGCCTCTCCAAGCCTCTCCCCTTCTAAAAGGAATTGTGCAAAAGTGAGGAAGAGTATCTTGTATCCACATGCTATTTATTCCTCCTCTTCTCTCTGGGCTTTAAGTTCCCAGTGCCTTACAACACAAGAGCTGTGTGATTTATGGTTTTAATTATAAGTCAAGCTATCCTAGAAAAACTATCATAACTAAGAGAACTGTATTACAATTATTATATTTAAAGCAAATTGTATGCAACTGTTTTTACAGCTCTTGTGTTCTACTAAGGGAAGGCACTTCGATGTGAAAAGTGTACAAGGGTTTTTCGAACACTGCAGTCAGGTAGCCAATTATCCGAATAGGGCCCTGAGAGCATTAAGGTGCAGTTCAATAATCACTTCCTTATTTGTCTACCTACCTCACATTGCTAAATGTATTTTTCAACCAAATCCCTCTCTTATATTCTTAGTCACAGAGAATCTTGTTATTTTTCAAAGCACTCGGATTAGTTCAGTGACAATCTTTGAAGTTTGTCCTTTGTATAGTAAGGATTTTTAGCAATATTCTCTAATATCCAACACTGTCTTCAAAGATGCTGAAAAAAAAAAATCAAGTGACAAACCTATATTTATAATTCTGATAGTTTTATTTCCATCCTTTGTCTTCTAGCTTGCATTCCATTTAATCTATTTCCTACTGATTTATAAATCATGTTCATGTTAGCCCTTTCTGAATAACACAGAAAAGTTAGAGGAATATCATAAATATTAAGATACTAAGCCTTACTCTTTAAAACTCTATAGTTTCCAACTGGCATCCTTTTACATAGAACTGTGAAGTAAACTCTAAACCATTTCTCCCCCAAAACAGTTCGTTGAAAATAAAAAGGGTCTGCAGTTCAAATCAGTAAATTCTTCGTTAAGTGTTACCTAATGAAGATTTACTGTATTGTTTGGAAGGGCTGAATTCCTATGATCCATCTGAGCTGTTTACCCAGCAAACATCACCTTAATGCACATTAAGTCCCAAAGTCTAGGCCAATCATTAAGCATCATGAATGCACTTAAACCAGAGACAGTGTTAGCACTGTGTAAATCTAGAAACATCCCCCAAAGTGGAACCTTCCAATACATATCATCTACCTTGTTTAGGGTAATGAAACGTTTTCCCCATAGAAAAGCAAATCCAACCCCTTCAAACCACATTCAAGAACACTGTTTCTTCAGCCCTACATCTTGAGCTACTTGACTTTGCTGTTCCCAGTTTCTGTGGATTTTGTTTTTCATGTATTTCTCATATGCTTAATAATCATATGAGTTATGCATTTACTAAAAGATCTCTATTCTAGGATCCACAAAAGAAATGCTCACCATCATTTATCAATCACAAGACATTTACATGATAATCACCAAATATAAATTATAAATTATGGGGAGGCCTGGGTGGCTCAGTCAGTTGGGCGTCTGCCTTTGCTCCAGTCATGATCCCAGGGTCCTTGCATCAAGCCCCGCATCATGCTCCTTGCTCAGCAGGGAGCCTGCTTCTCCCTCTGCCTGCCGCTCCCCCTGCTTGTATGTGTGCATGCTCTCTTTGACAAATAAATGAAATCTTTTTAAAAAAATTATAATTTAGGTAGTATGTTTCTACTTAATGCAAGCTTGAGATGAAAAAGGATGACACTGAGTTTAGCCACCTGCTAAAATTACAACTCACCTGTTAACATATTTTTCAATTTTAGTGCATGCCTCATAACTCCATTTTAAGAAATTAAAATAATAAACTGAGATCCCAGACTGGTAAATTAATTTCCCTCTGCCTTCAAGGGCCACATAGAACATCAACATTGATGACTGACATATCTGATAATCTGTTGGCAGCTAGAGAGTAAATATGAGACCAAGGCTGAAAAATACATAAGAGAAAAAAAAAAACAAAAAAACAAAAAAACAGTATTTCCCAATGGAGTCTTCAAGTAAAAAGCAGGTGATATACGATCAGCAAATGACCAACTTTTGTGTTTCCTGGTGAATGATTCTGTGTAAACTATTAATGAAAAATCTTGCCAAATATGTAAACATAAGAAAAAATTAACTCTGTGTAGATAGGGGAAATACCTCAGAGTGATTTGATATTGGTATATCAGGTAGGTAGTTTGGCCAAGCTTATTTACAGTGTTGTGATTACAGTAGAGGCAGTATGAGACGCTTGCTCTGGCAGAATAAGATGTGATGATATAAAATAAATGTGTTTTGCGCAGCTATTATGTAGTTTTCAACTACATGGCAAAATACAATGACTTGCACAAAATCCAAGGTACTGTTGCTAGAAAGAATGCACACACAACCATACCTACACATATCCCTTTTGGGGGGGGGGGGGGGGAGGGTCACTCTGAAAATCTTCTATCTCCAAAGAACTGGGCTAGGGCTTTGGGAGATACAATGATTAGCAGATATCCTTTGCTTCACGGAGCTCATACACTAGTAATCATCAAACAAAACAGTAATACGTTTAATTGCTATGACTGAGGTTTTGGCTGTTAGGAAAAGAGTCGTGGCAGAAACATTTAAGTCTGTCACTGGCCAATGCAGAAAAGGGATATAATGGAGGGAGCTAACAGAAGGTGCAGGTCAGTTTGTAGGTACAATTTGCATATAATAAAATGAAGAGATCTAAAGTATACCATCCTAAGAGTTTTGAAAAATACATATACCTTTATAATGACCACCCCAGTAAAAAAAATCGTTAACATTTCTATCGTTCCAGAAAGTTTCATATATCTCTCTCTTTCTAGTCAATCCCCACTGCCACAGAAAACCAATAATTTAATTTGTACCCATAGTTTATTTTACATGCTAACGAACATCATATGGAATCATGGGAGACTGTACTGTTCTGTGTTTAACTTCTTTCACTCCTGTTTTTTGAGAGACATCCACATCGCTGTTCTATTTCATGGCTTATTTATCTATCCTTACTGGTCTATTTTGATTACTTTAGCTTTATACTAAGTCTTGAAACCAGAAGGAGCTCTCCAATTTCATGCTTCAAGATGGTTTTGGCAATTCTAGGTCCTTTACTTTTCTATAAAAACTTTTAGGATCACCTTGTCTGTTTGAATGAATTTGAAAGATTGTAAATGGTGATAGTGGACATCTCTGCCTTGCAACTGATAGTCAGGAAAAGCACTGCAGCATTTACCCCTGGGTATGAAGTTGGCTGCAGGTTTTTTTCAGACATGTCCTTTATTGAGTTCAGGAAGTGCTCTTCTAGTTTGCTGGAAGGTTTGCACATACATGAATGTTATTCTTTCAAATGTTTTCTCTGCATATATTGAGTTAATTATATAGGTTCTCCTCTTTTCAATAATTTGGAACATGGTGACCTCATTAATTAATAATTTTCAAATGCTAAATAACCTGATTTTCCTCAGAAAACTGTGTCACAATTTATTATGCTTCTATTTATTGCTAATTTTGATTTGTTACTATTTTGTAAGGATACTTACAATCAGCACCTAGAGTTTTCTGTTCTTAAAACAATATCTTGGGCCATATTCGAATTATGCTGTCCTCAAAATCCCAGCTGGAAAGTATTCCTTCCATCATTATTTTCTTTTTTAAATTTTATTAATTGATTTGACAGACAGAGATCACAAGTAGGCAGAGAGGCAGGCAGAGAGAGAAGGGGAAGCATGCTCCCCACTGAGCAGAGAGCCCGATGTAGGGCCTGATCACAGGACCCTGAGACCATGACCTGAGCTGAAGGCAGAAACTTTATTAACCCACTGAGCCACCCAGGTGCCATGCATCATTATTTTCTTAAAGCTTTTGTTTAAGTTTGGAGCTACTTCTTCCATAACTATTTTACAAAATTTAGTATTGAGACCATCTGGGCCTCCACTTTGCTTTTGCAGGTAGGCTACTAAAAATGATTCAATTTATTTAACAAATACCGGGATATTCAGATTTTCCATTCACCTTGTGTCAGTTCTTAGTAGGACTGTGATCTTTAAGCAATATTTCCATTTCACCTAAGTTGCTGCATTTTTTTTTTAAGATTTTGTTTATGTATTTGACAGACAGAGATCACAAGTAGGCAGAGAGGCAGGCAGAGAGAAAAAAGGGGAAGCAGGCTCCCCGCTGAGCAGAGAACCCCATGTGGGGGTCGATCCCAGGACCCTGAGATCATGACCTGAGCAGAAAGCAGAGGCTTTAACCCACTGAGCCACCCAGGCGCCCCTAAGTTGTTGAATTTATTAACACAAAATTGTTCAAAGTATTCCCTCATTATCCTAATAATGTCCATAGCAATGATATTATTTTACTCCTACTATTGGTAACTTGTGCTTTAGCTTTTTTTCTTAATCAGTTTAATCAGCCCTATCAGTTTATCAATTTTATTAATCTTTACAAAGAATCAACATTATTTTTTCTATTGCTTCTATTTTTCTATTGTTTCTATTACATTGACTTCTAGTCTTTATTATTTATTATTATTTCTGATTAGTGGGTTCTATTATTATTATGAAATGTCCCTTTTTATCTCTGGAAATACTGCTTGTCTTAAAGTTTTACTTTGTGTGATTATTAACAAAGCCACATCAATATACTTGGCGTCTGTATATCTCTTCCCACTCTTTTATTTTAACCTATCAGTGGCACTATACTTAAACTGTGTCGCTTTTAGACATTATAGACTTTGTCATGTTTTTGTGCACAATGAACATTTTTTACACTTTACAATTATTGCAATGATTGGGTTTTAAGTCTACCATTTGCTATTTGCCTTCCATTTATTCCATCTGTTTATTCCTGGGTTCTTCCTTTCTTGCCTTTATTCAGCTTACCCAAATATTTTAAATATCCATTTTAATTCCCCCCCCTTTTTTTTTTTAAAGAGAGAGAATGTGAGCTGGGAGTGGGGGAGGGGCAAAGGGAAAAGGTGAGGAAGAGAGAGAATCTAAACCAGACTCCATGCCAGGAGTGGAGCTCGACCTGGGACTTGATCTTATGACCGAGATCATGACCTGAGCCAAGATCAAGAGTCAGACACTTAAGTGACTGAGCTACCCAAGCACCACTCCATTTTAATTCTTTTTTTTTTTTTTTAATATTTATTTGAGAGAGAGGGGGAGAAAACAGGGGAGGGGGAGAGGAGGAGGGAGAGAAGCAGACTCCCTACTGAATGAGGAGTCCCACCTGGGGCTTGATCCTATGACCCCAAGATCATGACCTGGGTCGAATACAAGACTTGGATCCTCAACTGACTGAACCACTCAGATGCCCCTCTACTTTAATTCTTATAATGGCTTCTTAGCTATATCTTTCTATAATACAGTCTAGTAGTTGTTCTGGGGACAAAAATATACATCTTTACTATTCAGAGATAACATTATAACTCTTCAGAAACATAGAATTTCCATCTACTTCTTCTAACGTTTTTATTATTGTCATCATATATTCTATAGCTAACTACATTTAAATGTAAAGTAATATATCTTTTGAAAAAATTGAGAGAATAGTCCTTTATATTTAGCCTCCTATTTACGATAGCTGGTGCTCTTCTTCTTTACGTTAGATGGGCCTTCATCAAGGGTCATTTCCCTCAGTCTGAAGAATTTCCCTTGGCATTTTTTACAATGCAGGAGGTCTGGTGGTGAGTTTCTCTTAATTTTACTTTATCTGAAAGTATTTTCATCTTACCTATATTTTTGAAGGACATTCTCTCACTGGATTGGCATTTTTCTTTCAGTACAGTTGACCCTTGAGCAACATGGAAGTAGGGGCACCCACCCTGCGCACTCAAACATCCACATGTAACTTCTGACTCCCTTCAAAACTTACCTATTAACAGCCTACTGCTGACTGGAAGTCTTAGAAGTAACATTCGATGAACAGTTGATTAACACAAATTCTGTATGTAATATGTATTAAGGACTGAATTCTTTAAAAGCTAGGGAAAAGAAAATGTCACTTAGAAAATCATAAGAGAAAATACTTTTACAGTACTGTACTGTATTAGTTGAAAAAATCTGTCAAGTGGACCCATGCAGTTCAACCCCATGTTGTTCATGGGTCAACTGCAGCTTAAAGACGGCATGCCATTGTCTCCAGACCTCCCATTGCTCCTGGTGTAAAGTCAGTTATCATTCGTATTGCTGTTGCTCTTCCTGTAATATGTCTTTTTTCCCTTGGATCCTAACTCTCTGTATATGTATATTCTGTTTTCAGCCATTTGATTACGATACGCCTGCATATGCTCATCTTTATATTTATCCTACCTGGGATTCACTACATTCTAAAATCAGTACTTAGTGTTTTCATCACATTTTGGAAGTTTGCAGCCATTACTGTATTTTTTTTAACATAGTTTCCCCTCATTCCTTCTTGGATTTCAATTACATATATATTAGATCACTCAGTATTAATTAGAAGTATGTAAGAATATTTAACATTGTGCCTTTGGTCACAGAGGCCTTTTTTTTACTTCATTATTTTCTCTTTTTCAGATTAGGTGATCTCAATGGATCTGACTTCAAGTTTTCAGGTCCTATCTTCTATTATCTTCAATTTGCTGTTAAGTCCATCCAATGAATTTTTTAGATGCCAATTTGTAATTTCAGGGAGTGTACTTAAACAGTTAGAATTTCTATTTGGAATTATTTTTTATAGTTTGCACTTCTTTGCAGAGACTCACCATTTGGTCACTCAGTATGACTATCTGGTTTGCTAAGTCCTTCAACACATTAAAAGGAGCTGCTTTAAAGTCCTTTTTTTGCTAATTTCAACATCTGAGTTATCTTGAGGTCTCTCTATCTTGTCCAATTTTTCTTTATGTGTCAAAAATTCTGTTTATTCACATATCTAATAATTTTTTGTGTTCTAAGTATCATTAATGGTAAACTGTAGAGACTCTAGATTTTATTCCTTTCTTCTGAATGATATAGAATTTTTCTTCTCAGCCGCCTTGAGTTTTCAGAGGCTGGGTTTTATACTTGGTTACTGTGAATCTGATTAAGTTTTGGTCTTAGGGCAAATCCTTAATCACACAACAAAGCCTTTACTTCTAAGGCCCAGTCCTTCTATTGCTCTAATGAAAAGCCTGAGCTGTAACCTCAAGTTTCAAACCCCAAATATGTCACTCCCCATAGAGGCAGGAAATAAAATCTCTCCCAGCTTTTATCATCTTGTAACTGTTGTTGCCCAAAGGCTCCATAGAATCTCTGCTATATATTCAGAGTTCTGAGGTCAGTAAAACATCTGTGGCAAATTAATATTCAGATCTGGGGGGCTTCCTCCTCTATGAATCATTCTTTTTCTCGACTTACACCCTCAAATTCCACCTCACTCTGACCACCCCAAACTCTAGCCACTGAGACTGTAAGTCAATAAAAAATTGTCTAAGTTCTAATTGCCCATTATGGATTGAGGGCTGCCCTAAAGTAAAGATATAACTGTAGACTCATTACGAGCCACTCAAGAATCAGATCCCCTGGGGCTCCTGGGTGGCCAAGTCAGTAAAGCCTATGTTAGGCTCAGGTCACGATCTATGGGTCCTGGGATCCAGCCCAACTTTGGGCTCTCTGCTCAGCAAGGCATCTGCTTCTCTCTCTCTCTCTCCCTCCCCCTCTGTACACACTCTCTCCACCTCTCTAATAAATAAATAAAATCTAAAAAAAAAAAAAAAAAAAAAAAAAAGATTCAAATCCCCTTCAGTTCCAACCTATTCTTAGAGCTGGAGTTTTTTTTGGAGTTTTTAAAATTTGTCTGTGGCTTATAATAGTCATCTTTAGGAGAGATTTGTCTTATAAAAACCACTCTCATTCATAAACTATACTTACTGTTTACCTGGGAAAAAAAATCAGATGGTTGAAAGTGAGGGAAATTTTTATTGCCCAGTTTAGATACAAGATAGAAAATCAACCCAAAGCTTTCTAGTGATGACAGCAAACAGTATCTATCAGCATTTAAGGGTTTGTACATATGTTCACAGCTATTAACTTACCTGATCCTAATAATACTGTAGAACTGCAGAAGCACTGGCTACATAAAGATATCCGAGCTCAGATAAATTAATTTATGTGCTGTGAAAGCAAGTCTTAAACCTATTCCTCCCACAACACTATCGATATCTTTATGATAAAGAGTCTTATATCCTAATTTTGTCAATGACGAAACTACAAGTATCTTCAACATGAAGGTGTTAACTTGTAATCACACTGTTAGCCAAATCCATCTTTCTTAAGACAGCCACTGCATGGTTAGTTTTTTTAAAGACAGATTTATATTCCGTATTTTGCATGGAGCCAAACACCACTGATCTCTGAGAACTAAATTATAAAAACACCTTCCCCAGCATGAATTTGTTTAGAAATATCACCTTTTTGAAACATCATTCTTAAAAGCATCTTATTGATATGATTTTTTAAATTGTAAAATATTAGAGGGGAGAGAGGATCACTAATTTTTCATCCTAAAGTAAAAGTTATTTTCCATACTTTCAATAAACTTGATTCAAAGTATTACTAAAGAGAGTGCAAGGGATTTAAATTTCTACTCATACCCATGAAGACCACCTTTCTATGTCCCCTTCAAGCTCTCAGATAGTCATCATAGCTCTCCACCTAGCTGCTTTAAAACTTCTCACTATTGCCCACATATGACTAGCCCTTTCACACTACTTACTGGGCTTCTGGAAATTATATTCCACCTAGAATTTCCTTCTCCTCACTATGCCTGGAACTCTCTTATTCATAAAAACTCAGCTCAAATATCTTTCTAGCATAAAGCTAACAAATTTACATACCCTAAGAGCTCTCATAACACTATCCAACATTTAATTAACAAGTTAATGAAAAAGTTTCTTTGTTAGTCTGTGACATACCTGAGAACAGGGACGTTTCTTACGTGTCTGTCTCTAGTAGCGTGCACAATATAGCATACAGAAGGTGCCCCCCCCCAACAGGTTTTTCTTGAATGACTGAATGATTCATATACTCACTGATGTCTCCAAGAGTAACACACCTCACTACCTCACACCTGTATTCTGGTCACAGCCTCATAAATATGTTCCCTGCAACCACCCAGGGGCCAAGAGTTCTAATAAATTCTGGGCATCACTCTATTAATCTTTGACTTAGCATTATAGCATGCTCTGCTCTAAAATAGTTTCCCTTTTCCTGTAGATAGAAGTTCAGAACCTCTAAGCCTTGAATTCACAGACCTCTAGAATCTGGCTCCTATCTCTCATTCACTTCATTACCTCCATTTCAAGCCTCTTCATTCTGTCCTCACCTAACCTATATTCTGCCCGCATTTCCACCTGAAGATTGAATTTCCATCTTCAATTCTCAGTACAGGTCTCACACTATCCATGAACTAGCCTGAAGATATTCCAGAAAAATCTCTCATACATATGTTGCTAACTAATACTTTGTGCTTCTCATTCAACACTAAACATTTTCTCAATTTCTACTTCCTCAGCACACACAAAAAGCATGATGTAAATGATAAAAAATGTGAAAATACCTAGCACATTCAGACACCAAATGCTTATGTATGGGCTAGTGAGAGAATTCTAATTTTAAAAACTTAAATCTGAGAATAAAATGCATAAAAATCAACATAAAGGAGAATAATTTAACCCCTCTTATTACTATAAGTCACATGATGGTTTGTGTAATCATAAATAGAGGAATACTTATTTGAAAACCAGCTATGTCCAAAAAAGAAGGACAAAACGTGTTCTGAAACCTGGGAGGCATATTATTTCGAGCAAAGGAATGGGCTCAGAAACTAATTTTCATTCTCTGATTTTTATTCTTAATAGGAAACACTTATAATTAATAATTTAGTTCTCCAGCTATCTATGAAGTAAAATGTAATCCTCAAAATACATTAATGAATTGGTATTTTGGTTTAAAAATCAATACCTTTTCACTTTAGTTAAGAGTTCCTTCCCTAGAGCTGAATCAATTCAGCTCAGTTCAATAAACATTAATTGAGCATTTTCTATGTTCCAGGCTCTCTCCTAGATCTAAAAATGAGTACAAAGTCAATGACATTCAGAAGTTCCAAAGTGAATTAGGAGACAGACAAAAAAGTTAACAGTTCAAAGTAAGAGGTGTATACAACAGTGAAGGTACATATAAAGTCTTATGAAAGGACAAAGGGACAGAAACAGCTTCACATGATACACAAAAGCAGAGATTTAAAGGAGGAGCCACAGGCAGACCAGTAAAGCAGGATAGGGTAGGAAAGCACTAGAGGTAAAGTAAGCAGACAGAAAAAACCTAAAAACATGAGAAAGCAAGATGCAACTGGCATATCAGGTATACAGCCATGGCTGGTCTATAAAGGAAGAGAGAGGGAGGCAATGATAAGTTATAAAAATCTAGAAAAGCAGGGCACAGATTGGATACCACAAACCATGATAAGAGCTTGATTTTTTATTTCCTGTGGGAAACGGAGAGGCTGTGAAACACTGAAGCAGTAGCATGCCAAGTGTTTTATACAATCGCAGTGGCAGCTGTTAAATTTACTCTATTATATATTTATTGGAGGCCTGCAACAGGCCAGGCTTTAAATCAGCAATTAAAGAAACAAACAAAACAAAAAGAAACCCTTCATTTGCTTGAGGTGTAGTGAGTGAATCTATGTCCAAAAAGCAAGACTAAAAATATCAGCACAGAAAAGGCAGTGATAAAACTTTCTATCATTAATCCTATTAAACTATCTCTGCCATCTTTTAAGCACTGTAATGTATTAGGGAAAAATAAAATTTTTCGTGGCAGCATGAGTCATCAGGGAAACGCAAATCAAAACCACAATGAGATACCACTTCACAATCACCTAAGATGACGATAATCAAAAAGACAGATAAAAAACATTTACTAGGATACAAAAAAAACTGGAATTCTCATACACTGCTAAGTAGGGATGTAAAATAGTGCAGTACTTTGGAGACCAGTTTGCCAGTTCCTTGAAAGGGTAAACTTAGTTACAACATCGCCTAGTAATTCCATTCCTGGGTGTATGTATACCCAAGAGACTTGAAAACATGTCCACCTTGAAAGTTGTACATAAGTGTTCATAGCCAAATAAATATAAATAGCCAGTTGCTGTTTATAATAGCCCAAAACTGGAAATGTCCATCAACTGAGAAGTGGATAAATGGAATGTGTTATATTCATATTATTTGCCAATAAAAAGAAATAAAATACTTATACATACTACAGTATGAATGAACCTTGAATAAAAATGGTCAGTGAAAGAAGCCAGTCAACAAGGGACCACATATTGTTACAAGAAATATTCAGAACAGGCAAATCTTTAGAGACAAAAAGTAGATTAACGATCACGTAGAGCTGGCAGAAGCTGGTAGGTTGGGGTACAAAGTTTCTTTTTGGGGTAATGAAAATATTCTAAATTTGACTGCAATGATGGCCAGCCACACAGCTCTGTGAATATACTAAAAGACACTGAATTGTATTGTAAACACATAAAGTAAATGGTGTGTGAATTATATCTCAATAAAGTTGTTTTTACAAAATTCTAATCATTAATGATTGCTTCAAAATCCTTATTCCTCTTTCCTCATGAAGCTGGATGACATTTTTCCCAGCAAAGAATGTATAATAACACAAGCGTGCTAGACAAATATCAAGGTTCAATTTTCCACTGGCAATTCTCTTTTCCAGAAAAACTAATCTAGTAGTTGTGCAGCAGAAGACAATTTATTTCTGTGATCTCCAAATAAGAGAATAGCTTTGGCCCACCTGGCACAAAAGACGAGTTAGTTTTTCAAGAACATCAAAGGCTAAAAAGTTTTTAGGTCTGATTAATCAGTATCATCTTCTATAAGCCTTCATCTGATCACTACTGTAAAGATTTTCAGTAACTACATTTTAAATTATAAAATACTGGAAGCAGAATGAGGAAGAAAGTAGTTAGATTTCAAGTAAGAAGAACTGGCCCTAAACTCTTCTATGTAACAGCCAGGTGGCCTCAACCAATTCTTTAACTTCTCTTAGCATTTTTTGTTAATCTAAAAATCATATCAGTTCCACCAGTTCTCTCAAAGTTTTGGTTAGGATCAAATTATACTCGCTAACAGACTCTAGAACTGTTCATCACTACAATGTAAACTAGTAAAATCTGGGACACTGGTTATACAGTAATACCAAATGTTGGGTAACATGAGAGTTTCAGAGGCAATAAAAGTCAAAAAGAGAAATAAACAATGTTAAAATGTAAAAACTCTTGTAAGATAGGGGGCATCTTACTTTATAACATGCAAAGCTACGAGTATGAAAAAGTTCTATATATGACATCTACACCCACATTTTAATTAGAATTTCTGAAATATACTGCCACAAGAATGAATTATTTGTTGTTATAATTTTAAATGTTATAATGGTTGACCGTTCTAAAGCTGATGTTAAGGTAGTACTTCTACCAGTGTGCTTGTAACCACACTCCCATTAGCCCAAGAATCAGAGAAGTTAAATGGACTGCAAAGGATGCTAAATACTGGAAGAGAATAACACACAGAGAATTCACCAGTAAAAAAAAAAAAAAAAAAGGAAATTTATCTGCATGTGGACAGAATGCATATTCATGCAAACAAAAAGTGAGTTCCAAGAGATCTGGTATGTTAATGCATTCGGCTGACTACCAGCCTAAGTTAGTTTTCGCATCCTCTTATATTTTATTTTTTCACCCTTCAGTCTAGTATTGTGGGAAAAAGCACACAGCACGCTATTCCGCTTTACTGCAAACTTACGTCTCCAGCCTCAGCTGGGATCCCATGGTTATTTGGAAAGTCATTTTTCTATCTATTCTTTTCTTTCTTATACTTTCTATGGCAGCTATAAGCATTTAACATGTATTTTCTCTAGGCCTCTTCCCTATCACCTCAAAGCCTCATCTGTACAAATAAAGAAAACAGAAGTCATAGGATGTATTTTCCTTCAACCTCACTTATAATTTAACTATCATAATATCCATCCTTTAATCATTCATCAGAATAGTAAATAATAGTGTGACTCGTTGCTTATTGATCATCTGCCACATGCCAAACAGTGGGCTGAAGACTTTATATATAGATGCTGCAATAATCTTACAAGTACTTTTGGTCCCATTTTTTACAATTGCAAGAGTGAAGTTCAGGGACCTAAGTAACTTGTTCAAGGTTTATGGCTAATGAGTGGTAGAAAACAGATCTGAATCCAGGCCTGTCTATAACTGTGTCACCCGGCCTCTGAAAAGTCTTCTAATGCCTGCCCAAGACCTCCCTTTTATACAAGGACAACACATTCATAAAAATTATTTTCAATGCTATATGATCTCTCTTTTCTAACCAGTGCTGAGAAAATATATCTAAATCTCTATACTTAAGTAAAAAACATGGCTTAAGCACTTTATATGTTTTCATTTAAAAGCTTTTTTATTTTTTAAGAGAGAGAGAAAGCACGCACCCGTGTGGGCAGTGGGTGGGGCAGAGGCATAGAGAATCATAAGCAGGCTTCACACTCAACCCAGAGCCCAACTTGGGGCTCAATCTCACAACTCTGAGCTGAAATCAAGGGTCAGATCTTTGACTGAGCCACCCAGGCACTCTTAAAAATAGATTTTTAATATAAATATATATATATATATAACTTACATTAATAAATTAAAATATTTTTTTGTTTCTCTTAGAGAGAGAGAGCACAAGGGGGAAAGGGTAGAGGCAGAGACAGAGTGTGTCCCAAGCAGACTCTAACATGGGGCTACAATCTGAGCAGAAACCACGAGTCAGAAACTTAACCAACTAAGCCACCCAGGTACCCCTAAAATTTTTTAACTTAATGTAAATAAATGAGTTAGATCTACCTTAAAGACATGGGGTTGAAAAACTGACTTCCATTGAGTTTCTAAGAAAAATTCAAAATATCAGTTTACGTGGGTTAACAGTTATCTTTCCAGTCCTCTAGTCTATCCTCCTAGTCCTCTATTCTATCTACAGAGTGGAAAAAGAAAGATTAAATTTCTTGTTTCTTCAATTTTCCAGTAATTTCTCACTTTGGCAGAGACTGATTCCTTCAAAGGTAGAAAGTGGTTTAGCAACATCTATAGAAAGAACCTAATGCTTTAAGAATTGTGTCCTCTCAAAAAATGAAACAAGAAGAAACCAGAGAGGAAGACAAACCATAAGAGGCTCTTAATCTCACGAAACAAACTGAGGGTTGCTGGAGGGGAAAGGCGGGAGGGATGGGGGGGCAGAGTGATGGACACTGGGGATAGTATACGCTGTGGTGAGCACTGGGTATTGTGTAAAACTCATGAATCATACATCTGTACCCCTGAAACAAATAATATATTATAGGTTTAAAAAAAAAAAAAAAAAAAAACTGTGTCCTCTTTCTAATGGTCTTGACACAGGTAGGCCCTAATTGGCATCATTAAGTTTTCTCACATAACTTTTAATAAAATTTCATCAGTCTCAGTCTTTAATGGCTCATCAAAGGCACATGATTTATGGTGCTATTCACATAGAAGCTTAACTCCCTACCTCCATATCACAATAAACCCCTTTTTTCTTCAGCTGTTAAGAATTCACTTCAACACTGTAAGTACCATGCATATAAGTACTAGAGTCTGTCTTGTTCGATACTGTTTCTCCGAACACCCATACAGAGTAGATGTTCCCTGAACATCTATTGTAATACATGGTGGCAAGAGAGTAAGTTAGAGAACACTGTGTGACCTGCTGCACCTTTTGACAAAAGTTCCTGGACAGTTAGATGAATCTGTTTCTTAATTAATATAAAGTATGATATCAAAATATAGAACCTATTATAGTCTTAAGCTTTAACAAAAGATTAGTTTGTTTCTATAATATTTGGTTCGAAAATATTTCAAAGCAGTTTAAAAGCAATTTTCTCATCTCTTTTGATTCAAAATAAGGCAAATAGTGATGAAGGAATAATTTGTGCATTTTAAATTTATACAGATAATATCTTTTTATATAGCTAAATCTAAACCTTTAAAGGGTAGGTTTTCTTTCATCCAGGTCAGAATGTAGCCTCTTAAATCCAAAAATGGTGTCATTTGCAGTTCATAAACACCGTGTCAATCAATGATACAATTCAAGAACTCCATACATATTTATTGCTGCATTCATTTTTAAACAAATATTGCAAAAGATTACACAGAGTGTGAGAAATGTCACCTAAACAGTAAAAAACCTGTAAATATCAATTCATAATGGTACGTTCCTTGTCTATCATTAAAATAAATATCAGCTTCTTGTCCACTTTCAATTTTACTGAATGCCATCCATTTATAAATTAATTATAATGATTCAAAATATCCAGTCACATTTTTCCTATCACTTCTCAATGTTTCTTCCATCCCCTAAAGTCATGATTTGAAAATTAAATGTAAGAACAATTTACAGACCTCCATCCATCCTTCTGGAGATAACTGAAGGCTCCATCAACAACACTTGCAAAGAACTGGCCTCCGGTGATGAAAAGGGTATTGATGGTGACTAAGCGACCTCTTAAATTGGGCGGGGAGACCTCGGCGATGTACACGGGCACTGTCATGGAAGCAATGCCTGTGAAGAAACAAGGAAAAGTCAACAGAAGACACTTCCTCAAGATTTCTGTCCTTGTTATAAATACTGATGTTAGACAAAGACACAGACACACACCCTTGGTTTTCTACTTAAAACAAGGTTTACCAGATACTTAAGGATTTTGTTTATAACTAGTGACTACTGAAGATAAATAAAGACATATTGCGGAGAGACCCACTTTCATACTACCACTTGAAAACCTAAAAAGGAAACTACCTCTAGAGCTCTCAGATAGCTTTAGAATGTATATAAAGCATGCATTGTAAGTTTTGTGGACTAAAAATAAGAAAATCCTCTCTAGATAGGATATAATTATCAAAACATTTTTAGTCTATATGGAAATGTAATCAGACAACGTCGAGAATAAAAATTATTATCCTAGAATCATAGTAACTACTCAAAGTCATCACTTCCAGGAGACACACCAAAACCAACCAGCTTACTATATAAAAAATCCATACAGTTAAGTCACCCTATTTGACTGACTAGCTATAGATTTCTGAAGTAGCTTACAATGGACAACACTTTGGTAATTTAGAATCCTTAAGAACATATGATCTTAATCATAAAACAGATGGTTTTATGGGTAAGGTATTTTTGGTTATACCTGCTTAAAATCTGTTTCTATCTGAAATTAATGCAGCACAGCCTATGGTAGTATTTCCAGAACTTCACTGATCACTAAATCACTTATGTAGCCCTTTTTTTTTTTTTTTAAATAAAGATGCTCTCACCCTACCCACCTCAGAACTACTAAATAGGAAACAAGAGATGGGAAATGGATCTGTCTTTTAAAAATCATCCAAGCACTTCTGATGCTCACCATGTATTTGAAAAACTACAGTTCCATAGTCCACAATTTTAGGCTAATCCAAAATTACTTCTTAAAGGAAAATCTTGATCCTCTTGGCCATATGGAGCTCACTGCTCAGTGGCACTTCCAATTTCTCGGTATGCCTGATTATGTAATCTAAAACTACTATCTAATCAATAGTTGCCAAAAGCTAAGTGAAAAAAAAAAAAAAAAAAAAAAAAAAAAGTCCAGCAGGATTATCTAAGAAAATGTAATCTTTTTCTACCTGTAGATACTAGAAGTTGATCTCTAGACTAAGCCAGAACATCAATGGGTTACATAAGACACCCAGGAAGAACTGAATTAATTTATATAATGCCAAAAAATAGTCTACACTGAAGGGAGCAGCACCAAGACAGCTGCTGTTGCATTTTCTGTACAGGGGTGCCGATGGTACTATTTACCACATTCCAGATAACAGGAGACATTTGTCTATAGTCTCAGTAACCACAACAGTTGTGCTTCCCTCTCTGTGTTTACCGGCACTATCAATCACACAGCAGTCTTTAATTTCATTCTTTATTAGGCAGTCAGAGATACCCACTTCTACTAAGTGTTTTGGACTTCACAGTATTTATTCTGTGAGCGAAATTCCCTCCTGATGTCTCAACTGTCCCGAATTCCACCTATTTTAGACATACGTTTTGCCATATTTTTATTTACTTTGTTCCATCTTTGAACCAAGCAAATACATGGACAAGATTTATTTAAGTTAATATATATCTGCTTCTGTACTTCTGAATAACTACTAGTAATAACTTCACACAAGTCAGCCCATTAAATCTCAAAACTATACACTCTGTAGTTTCCACCAGTATTGTCTGCTGCTGTGGTGTCTATCAATATATATAAATATGCATGAAAAGAATTCAGCTTTTATGAGTTTCATAAAATAAGCACAAGTTAGCAGACAAAGTATGAGTAGTCCTTACAATTAAAGCATCACCTAAGCAGCTGGAAGTTTCCATCTGACTGCTAATCAATTTAAGAGAACACATCATACTAAATTGGCTTTCATCTAACTTGGAAAGAGAAAACATTTGATGCAAATGTTGACAAATTAATTGTATATTCTTTTTAGTTCTTTTACAATTAGAACATCTCAATAAGCGTCCAGAAAGAAGACAGCAGTAATCGTCTGGGTTTCTTTTCCTGCTTTGGTCTGGCTGTAATGAGAATTCAGTTGCTCTCCTTAGCCAGACATCTTGACTCAGGCACACAGCCCAGAGATTTAGCATGGGAAATGAGGGCTGTGGTTTTAGGCAGCTCGTGGCTTGTCACAAAGTCCATAGATTTTACCTGATAGAAATGTAGAGATAACCTCAAGCCTTATAAAGGTTAATTATTAAAAATAAACATCAGGATCTTGAAAAGTAACAGGAAAGGGCAAAGAGAAAAGAATGAGGAACTAAAAAAAGACTCACTAGATTTAGAATTGGAAAGAACCCCCCAAAGAGCTAATGAGTGCTCATATTGACTTAACAGTGTTAAAATCACCTGCATTTGATGTTTCACAGGGAGTGATTATTTTATTAAATCCTCACAACATCTCTATAATGGACATATAATTATCCACATTTTGCAAAAAAGGACCTTACCCCAGGTCAGATGACAATAAGTAGAAGAAGCAAAATTTGAACCAGAGAGATTCCAGAACCCAATTTTGAAAGTTCTAGACTCTACTGACTGGCCAGCACAGATGAGGGTAGGTTCTGGAAACAGTGAGTACGTTGCCACTCTCCAGCTAGTTAAGTCTGGACAAATTAACCCTTCTGGGTCTCCATAAATAAATAAATAAATAAATACACACACACACACACACACACACACACACACACACACACCACTTGAAAGCACTTAACTTTGTGCTTAGCATACAGAAAGTAGTCAATAATGTTAGCAATTACTTCTTACTATACCTCTAGTTATTAGGTATTCTAACTGTTTTTGATTCAGTTTGACTTATATTAGGCAATGGCATTACCAGGATGAATATAAGTGAACAAAACAGGGTCTCTGTTATAAGAGAAGCTATATACAAGCCCCACTCACATAAACAGGCAATCAAATAAATGATTTCAAAATACCATGGTAAGAGTTACAGTACAGCTACACACTAGGTTCTATCTTGTATTGTGGACAACTGCTGCATGCTAATAATGATTAGATGCTAGTTCAGGACAATGGGCAGACAATTCTACAGAGAAAAGCATAGTTTTAAGGAAATATGAAATGATAAGGATTTTCTCAGAGTTAAAAAATAAGTATGAAGCAGCATATGTGTAGAGAGGAGATCTGATCAGCTTGATCTGAGCTGGGCATTGTGCTAAGCACTGGAGAAATAGTATTACAGGAGAGACATGTCCTCTGGCCTCATGGAGTTTAGTGTCTGTCGGTCAAAATGTATTTGAAGAATAAGATGTCAAATGTGATGGGTCTTACCGAAGGAGAAGTGTGAAGAACAAGAGCTCATAGCAAAGGGACTGGCCCAGCTTGACAAGTCTGACAGTTCTTGGATGAGAAGGTCCTATTTAAGTAAGCAGCGATCAGGTGAATGAGTAAGCTAGAGCCCAAAGACAGCGGGGGGATGGTGACACACACTTTAGACAATCAGTCCAGCTTAGCAAAGACCTTGAGGCAAAAAGAGATCCAACCTGTTGAAGAAGGGGGACTATCTCTAGAGACAGAGACCAAACCTGACTATATCTGACTATACAAGGACTTGGTACTCAGAAGCCTTTAAATAGTATAAAGGAAGAAAACATGCTACCAGATTCACATGTTCAAAGAGTCACTTTCTGGAGTTTGGAAAACTGACTGCAGGGAAGCAACGTACAGTGACAGTGAAGGAGATGGAGTAAAACGGAGAGATTTCAGAAGTATTCCAGAAGTTAGGTACTGAGATGGAACATGAAGGATGAGAACAAGAATGCGAGGATGATGTTCAGATGTCCAGAAGAAGCAAACAGGAGCATGACAGGTACTTGGTACAAAGATAAAGGAGACTGGAAGAGAAGCAAGTGTGGATAGAAGATAAGAAGGTCAAGTTTTAGCCAGGTTGAGTCAGAGGTGCTCTGTGAAACCCACAAGTAGAGAGCAAGTAGAACACTCCCCAAGTGTGTCAGGAATACAGAATATCTACATGTGAGTATTCCCAACTCACCTCACTGCTCCCACCCTATAACTCTGCCAAAATAACCAACCTTTCCTTCCTCTCTCATCTCCTAGGGAGAACCTGGTCTTTGTCACCCTAATTCTTGAGCCATTACCATCCAAGGCAAAAAAGATGGAGAAGAAAGCATGGAACAAAGATCTGGTTTGCAGGTAGAAGTTCAAAAGAAAAAAGACTGGAGAGAGCTGTGAATGAGAGGTTCAGGGTTCATATGGAAAAAATGGGAGCCTTTAACAAAGGAACTGAGGCTTAATTGGGAGGGAAGGCAGAGGAGTAGACAACAGAGATTTTAAGAAATATTGCAGAGCTATAACATACATGCTATTATATTCTTCAAGACACAAATAGAGTACTATCACTATTGAATTACTTAATGTTCCTAAACTGTATATATTTAAAAGCAACTTCAGTGCTTGCTTTGGCAGCACATATACTAAAAGCAACTTCAAAGGGAAACTGGGTCCAGGAGGGTTTGGAAGTTACACAAATATCTGAAGCTCAGAAGATAGTTCTGTGTGGTTGGTGCACAAAACAGAAACCAAAGGAATAGAAGAGATCACCCAGAAACGGAAGAGGAGAAGAATGCCTAGAACTCAGTCTTGAAACATTCCCGTATTTATGGAACTGTAAAAGGAAGAAAGTAAGAAGGAACAACCAGTAAGCATCCACCTTACACTTGAATACCATGTTATTTTCTAAAGTCTTTTTTATGTTACCATTTTATATTAACATGTAAGGTCACCCTAGCAGTTGGTAGATGGGACAGGTGTCATTCATTCCCCCAAGAAAAGGTAAAGAAACCTAGCATCAAAGACAGACAAGAAGAGATTTTCTGGAAATCTCTAAGCAGGTTAACGTCAAAGTGAGTCTCACAGATTCAGGTCCCCTAATCTCTGTTATGTGCCCCTGGAGAACCAAGGGCCATGCCTCTGATTTGAATGTGACCCTTTAGAAATGTCTCTTTTCGGACCTACTACCTTAGCACATGTGAACTTCTAGGGAAAGGACAGTCTGATCTCTCTCCTGCCCCCTACGACCTGCTATGTGACTTACTGCTACCAGATGTCATGTTAAAGAGTTCAGTCTCATTAGTCAATTGTATGCGATTTGCTGCATAATGTCAAGTAGACAAGTGTAGACCCATAAAACCTCTATGAAAATGGGGAACTATAAAAGAATGTTATGTTCAGGGAGAGCAGAGGGCTCCACGTTCACTACAGCTATCTCATCTTGCTATCAATAAGATATCCATGCAAACTATAATTTATGGATTTCTAAACATGGGTCCATTTTTTATAAACCTTGGCTATTAAGGCTCTGCCACCCCAAAACCTCTTCACTACTCTGGGGAAACAAATGGAATTCTGTCCCTAGACAAAGCTCACTGTTCCAATGAAGGGCAGTTAAGTAATACTGTAAAAGATCCCCCAAATTAAGAACTAAGTACTTCATAAATGGATGCAATTAATGATATAAAGTTTAGGAAAAATCTACAAAAAACTTCTGACTTATTCCCGATGCCAAACACTAATCAAAATAAATGTCTGATAAAGAGCAAATCCTTATTAGTGCACCCGAAACCAACGAAGCCAAATGAACATAAGGAATGAGGTGGTGCAAATTCCTGTCAGCAGTTTATCAGTGTAAACGCAACCACAAAAATCTATGTTGGTACTGTTTCTGAATATTGTTAGAAAGTCCGATTTCTTACAAAATAAATAAAGACGTCTGCATCAATGGAAACTCATTATCATGCCTCTCCTTAAAGGAGTTTCACGGAGAACTGCACCTCAGACACCACAGTACGACCAATTCCCACACTCTCTCATGTTGCCGAGCTGACCTGTCATCAATAGCTCAAATGCTTGAGTGCTGAAGCTGGCTTTCAAAAACCACTGGAAGCCCTTTTAAAGTCCTGAGCCAGAAGTATAAATAATTTCATAAACAAATAGCATCAGAAAATCCTGTTGCGATACGTAAATACCCATGAACCATAGCAGCCTCTTAGCACAAGCCAGGCAGCAACTAATTAGCTTCTTAGAAGCACAGGAAGGTACCTTTCAATAATAATGATTCTTGAACAGAAGAACTATGATTTAAAAAAAAAAAAAAAAAGACTATGATGTCCTAATTACATTTTGCAAATCATTGCTCTATGATCTCTAAAGGAATAATTTTAATAAAAAGAAAGAGAATCTGTCTATAAAAGTTTCCCTTATTGTAGCTGTTTCTTTTCATTTGGCTGTCCTGCCCAGGACTGCTTAGTCCACATTCTTCTGAAGAGTCAAGGATCTACAGTTACCAGGTTGTTAACACAGGGAGAATTCAATTTTTATTCTTCTTTAACAAGACTTAAGACTTTCACAAACACCGCTGGGCAACTTCAAAGAGCAATAAGTCCCAAAGGAATGAGAATATATACAAAACACAAAATGCATATAACAGAGGAGCCAGGTTATGGGTGAGATTTTATCTACAGGCATGACAAGCCCAATTATTGTTCTATATAGTGTTAAAAACCTCTTCACAAGGCATTATAAACATGTCACCATCATTTAAACTCCATGAAGTCTTTAACAGCCTAAATGACTTCTCCCTCAGTATTACTTGAGTATATAATACTGATCTCATCATATTCCTTTTTACTGGTAACATCTCAGTAAGGTCTGTATCACAATGATTCTCCAAAGCCAACTACATCCCCTTTAATGTGATGATCATAACTCACATTATCTTCTGTACTCTAACTTGCCTACCTGTTAAGCAGAGACCTTAGCTTAACAGTTTATTTGGAATGCATATACAAAACCATAGCCTTTTTTTTTTTTTTTATAAAACCATACCCTTTTAAATTATTGTTAATGGACAAGTTTTACACTATACATGTTATTCATTAGGGAAAATTTAGAAGTCACATGTAAAAACGTAGATAAATAAAAATCACCTCTAGTCATACCACCCATACATAACTGCTATTAAAAAATTTGGTTATCATTGGGGAGGGTATGTGCTTTGATGAGTGCTGTGAAGTGTGTAAACCTGGTGATTCACAGACCTGTACCCCTGGGGATAAAAATATATGTTTATAAAAAATAAAAAATGAAAAAAATGAAAAAAAAATTTTGGCTATAACTTGCAGTATTTTCCCCATAATTCTGTAGCGTTAACTCATTACATTACAAACATTTACCTTCTCTTTAACTATTCTTTTCTCAAAAAAGGGTCTCTAGCTTCTTTAAGAAGTAGGTATGATAAATATAGAAGTCAAATGAGTGAGACATAGAAGGTACAACACACTCTGGAGGCCAAAGAAAACACATGCCTGTGTAGCTCTATACAACAATCTAGATACTGGTTTGTCACCCTTATAGCTCAAGATCATTTTAAGTAACAGTGTAATATTCCAGTATTCAGATAAAGAGAAGAGGAAAGACATGTTCCTAGAACACACAGATCAAAGAGGGCAGGAGAAAAAAAAAAAAAAAAAAAAAACAGAGAAGGAAAGAATTTCTTGATAGGGAGAGATGGCAAATAAAGAAATCAATACATATGTTAAGAAAAAAATTTTTTTGCTAAGAAATTTCCTAAATAAGTAAAGGTTATAAGAGAAAGATAACTGTATGAAATGCTAACAAAAGCGGAATCAGTATGCTTTTACACCAAATGGAATACCCAAAGGTTAATAAAAAATCAATACCTTTCCTCGAGGCAGTGAATTTAGCAAACAGGAACTTAAGTGGTGCTTTGTCATATTTGGCTCTATGTGACATCTAGAAGTAAATGTTCCAGCGCAACAAACAATGTGGACCTAAACAGCAGCTAACGGCTGTGAATCACCTGAATGTAGATTGTAATTGAATAGGCATAGACAAAATACACAAGAAATGTGTACAGAGGAAGATAAGCCCAGGGCTATAATCTGGTTGTGGAAATATTCATGCAACAGATGCAAAGGGCTAGAAAGTAAAACAAAGAATTATTATAGGAAATATTAAAGTAGCAAAGTAATAAATGAACACCCTCCCACCCCAACCAAATTTTTAATCTGTTCTTCACAAAAGGTTTGGCTTTTGCCTAAAATGCAGAACAGAGAGCCATGAGGAAATCAGCTTAAATAAAGACAAGAGAATGAAATAATAGGGAAATGGGTAGGGTGAAGGATTGTGAAGAACACTAAAAAATTAATAGCATATGTAAATAACTGCAGAAGTAAACCCCATATTGGAGGCAGGAAATAACAGAAATGAAGCTGTGTGAAATTTCAATCAATGTGGAACATCAATTTGAAATGCTCTCCAAGAATGAAAAGCAAAGGAAATTAAAATGATAAAAGATATGTTGAAAGACAAGCCATTATAAAAGAAATAAATGGGCCCAGAGATAGGTAGCAACAGCAAAACACATCCTGAGAAATTTTCTGACTTGTGAAGTTAACAAAAATTGACCAAATTTTTTTACAGGTAGAGCGGAGAGAAAAAACAAACAAACAAACACAAAACACCAGCTTACCCAACAAGTATTAAAAACCAGGCAATATAAAACACCACAGAGCAGCAACTGCACATATCTAAGGTGGAAATGTTGTGATCCAAGTATTTTATATCTTGCCAAGTTGTCTTTCAGGCGTGAGAATGTGAAAGACATTCTCAAGTAGGAAACACCTAAGATAAACCATCCATTTACTATATTTGAAACAACCTCTAAACCAACCCAAAGATTAACAACAAAACCCTGAAGGATAGGGAAGTTTCAGAATAAACAGCTCAGAGGATCTGCCCCTCACTTCCGGGGTGGGTGGTGGTGGTTGGAATAGCTGAACAGGTAGACAACTGAGTATTCACTCAACCCTTCTTATTAGGCTCTTCTCTTTTCCCAGTTCTAAGTAACATTTCTTGAGCTGCACAGATAGAATTTCTTGGCTTGTCTAACAACCACTTCAAAGCATTAACTGGTCTTTCTCTTTTCCAGCACTTGGTAGCAACAGCTAAACATTTTACTTGGTTAGAACATTATGCCTGAACAATTATTGAATAATAATTTCTACTTAATGTCCCAAAAGGCAAAGATTCATAGAAGATAATGTCCATCTTCATTATTAAAAAATCTCTATTAATGACTTCCTGTGTTTCTAAAAAGTATAGTGAATGACTCTAGCCTATGAGTTTTTTAAAGTGGTAAAAATCATGTAAGTCACCCATTAATAGATTATTTTTTCTCCCAGTCTCTTCTAATATTACCTTTCTATCTACATGAATATTCCTATGCTGCATATAGTTTTAAAAGCCAAGATAAGGGGTGCCTAGTGGCTCAGTGGGTTAATCCTCTCCCCTGCCAAAGGGTCTTGGGGTCCTGGAATTGAGCCCTGTATCCAGCTCTCTGCTCAGCAGGGAACCTGCTCCCCCCTCTCTTTGCTTGCCTCTCTGACTACTTGTGATCTCTCTCCCTGTCAAATAAATAAATAAAACCTTAAAAAAAAAAAAAAAGCCAAGGTAAGTAAAAAAAAATCTTAAAGTGAAAATGCAGAGGAAAAAGATCTACAAACAATGATAACACAACCTGCTTTTACAGATTCTTCACTAACAAGTCACAGTAATCACGGAAATCTACCTGCAATAAATTTTTAGCTGTTTGATGAAGAACAGAGCCAAGTTGGCTTCCACTGCCTCTTATTTTATTACTATAAAATGGGGAACTATGTTCTTCATGTACACTTTTTGTACTTATCATCCAAGATACTTTTGAAATAGAAAATGGAAAAGTCTGTCTGCTCTTAGGAGCCCTAGTTCTGTATCATCTGGCTTTAAGAAACCTAAATCTCACTAATGATAAAAGTGAACAGAGTGAGTGACAAATGATCTTAAGGTCCTCCCTAGCTCAGAGTTAAAACTGTTTTAATAGACATAACTGACTTTCTATTTTGTTCTTTAGTATACCAACAATGGATACATAACTTAGAGACCGTTTTGCTGAGTCTTTGAATTGGTAGGTACCAATCACAGCGAAACATTGATCACCAGTTCAGGGTTCTGTTTCATTTTACTTATAGGGTCTAAAAAGTATATAGCGATCTTTAACATTTATGAAAGGTAATAACCAAGATGCCATAACTGTGGCTTAGTAACACTCTTAGAAATAGACTCCAAAAAAAAAAAAAAAAACAAAAAAAAACCAAACCCACAAAGACAAAAAAGAAATAGACTCCAAGTGATAAGACAAATAATGAACGCTATGGATGCTTGAGAAAAAGGCACTATCATCTCTCTTAAGCTGGCTTTAGAAAGAGTGATTAAAATGAACCCCTGTACTGCTCTCTGAGGCTTATAAACATACACTCTACTTGTAGCTCTAGTGGCAGCTCCGACTCAGTCCAGGAAGCCTAGCTTTGGTACATACTAGCTGGCATTATCTCTTATTTCTGCTCTAGCAGCTTTGACACACTGACATAGCCAGAATAAAAGGAGTAATTCCAAATTCTTTAACAGATGAGGAGGTAAAGTGATTTTTATCACTGCTGCTACTCCCATTTTACCTTAATAATTCAATTGTAAAAATACGTAGCTCATTGTCTTACCCTTTTTGAATAGTATTTTGCAAAATCTCCATCTACAAGTATGCCAATGGCATATTTGAACAGGCTTTTATTTATATGAAGTTAATTTCCTATTCAGGAGGAGACAGCAGAAAGGCAGATGACGGACATATGTGGGAGGACGATGAACAGGTGACAAACAATAGATGGCAGAGATACGGTTAAAAATCATTTATGTTCGTTTTCAAAGGGCTAATTTCAACCTGATGAGCACTCAAAATGAGTAGCTTTAGATACAAAAAAATTAAAAACGTCCTTCTCTTGGTAGGTCTCTTGTCAAGCTGGAAAGGATCCCCCAAATCCTGACGTTTCCTTTCTTCAAGTATATCCCGCCTTTAAGCTTGTGTTTATCTTATTTAATGGGAGGTCACAAACAAAAGAAGAAAGAGAAAAAGAAACAAGTAGTTTCTTTGAAAACACAAAAGAAGGAAGACATAACCCCTGTATTTTGGCCATCTCCAATCTTCTCACTGCTGTTAGAATTTCTCTGTTGAAGGATAGGTGACTTCTCGCCAGCAACAATGGAACTCAGAAGACAATCAAATGGTACTTTGTGCTGAGAGAAAGTAACTACCAATCTAGGTTTC
Source organism: Mustela lutreola (assembly GCF_030435805.1). Classification (NCBI taxonomy): domain Eukaryota; kingdom Metazoa; phylum Chordata; class Mammalia; order Carnivora; family Mustelidae; genus Mustela; species Mustela lutreola. The sequence goes on along the minus strand of NC_081297.1, from coordinate 74,032,001 downwards.
CAATCTAACAAAAATATGTCTCAAGAACAAAAACAAAATTCTTAAATAAGTAAATTCTAAATGTCTATTTTAGGTTTCTGAACCCTGCTGTCATGTATTGGTTGGAGAAGGGGATCCCTGATATTAAAAACAAAAACAAAAAAAACCAGTTCTGGGACAGCAACGGGGTGTTCAAGAATTCAGCTCACATTTGATAGTATCTGCCTCTCAGAGAGCATCATATTCCAAAGGTTGAGAGCTCAATCCTACAAAATGGCTCCACCACCTGCATTTCAGATCCCAGTCACAAGCCCAGGTTGCTACCTGTGCTTCTGATCCACTGGCTACAAACTAACGGTTCCAAGGACCCCTACAGCTCAGAAGACACTCCCCAACTTCAAGTTGTTACCTGTACTTCTGACCAACTGGCTACAAATCAGAGATTCCCACAACCTCCTCCTCAGATTCGATTAATCTGCTTGAGAAGCTCACAGAATTCACAAACATTTTACAGTTGATCCTTGAGAATGGGGGTGAGTGCCACCCTACGTACATATTTGAAAATCCAAGTATATCTTTTGATTCCCCCAAAACTTAATTACTAATAGTTAATAGGAGGTTAAGCCCTCTGTTAACCAGAGGCCTTAGCATAACATAAGCAGTCAATTAACACATATTTGTATATTAGGTTAACTGGCAAAAAAAATCAGCCTCTAAGTAGGTTTGTAAATGCTTCACTGGTTCTTACTGAGGACTATAGCCCAGGAGACAGTATTTCAGATTGCTTGTTAGCTTACAGGGCATTAAATACAAAAAGGGGTATACGATTTACAAGCAATTCTCCAAATACTTGTACATCACGAAGTATTATTTTTCAGTTGCAAAAAATTAAGGTTTAGTGACTTCCACACAGACACATGAAAGACCCTGAGGTCATCTTAATGCACCATTTCTATCATATCTGACTGATCAAACCATTGCCTGCATGCCTCCACTTAACTCATTTTCCAGTTCTTCCTGTTTTTGAGCTCTCCTTGAGGTCACTTGAGAAGGTCACAAAAGGTTAACATCAGTCACCTACTATCGTTTTAGTGCAGTTTCATATATTATATACATCATTCTTTTAATAAAAGAAGCTAAAGAAAGTTATTAAGAAAATCATAAAGGAGATAAAATACATTTATAGCACTGAAAGAACACTCTACTGCCTCTATTTTGATCTCAAACCTTATAATTAAGTTCTTCTTTCCAGCTTTTCTCTTAACACAGGAAAGATCTTGGGGGCAAAGTGCTTCCTGAAGGGAACAGGAACCACCCTCTCAAGTCCTAAGGACTGCCCTAAGCCAGCAAGACCCAACCTGACAGACCCCACGACAATGATCTGACCTTCTCTGCCACTTGCACAGAACCAACCAACCTTTGTCCTACATTTTTCTTATATAAACCTGGAAGTATTTTTGGCACTTTGAAGACAGTCTTTGAGACACTCGCCCAGTGTCTTCCCAGTGTTGGCTTCATGGAAATAAATTCCTCTCTCGTTTTACCACCACTCATTTCTCTACCTTTGGATTCTGTCAGCAGGAAGTGGTTGAACGTGTCTGTTTGGGACCCCTGAAACCAGATGATCTCACACCCTGCACCTATGCTACACTACTGCACTGTATTTATTGAAAAAAAAAATCACTATGTAAGTAGACCCACACAGCTTAAGCCCATGTTGCTGAAGGGTCAACTAACTAGCTCACTGGTTTGCTGTAAACAGATAAAACTCAGGAACAGCCAGATGGAGGAGATGCACAGGGAAGGTGTGTGGGAATGGGCACAGAGCTTCCATCCCCTCTACAGCATGCCACTCTTCCAGAATCTTCACAGACTCCCCAGCCAGGAAGCTTTCCAAAACCCCAACCCTTTTGAGTTTTAATGGGGGTTTCATTGACCTTCAACCTCCAGCCCCTCTTCCTTCCCCTGAGGGCAGGGGGTGGGACTGAAAGTTCCAACCTTCTACTGGCATGATGGACTCTTCTGGCAACCAGCCCCCATCCTAAGGTGCTTCACAAAAGTCACATTTATCACTCACTCTCTGCACTGGGGAAATTCCAAGGTTTTAAGAACTGTGAGCCAGGAACTGTGGACTAAGACCAAACATATTTCCTAAAACCACAATATCACAGTATTTCAGATAAAAAGTGATCCCAAATGGATGATGCAATAGAATAAAGACACAAGAAGTAATGAAGAACAGAGAAAGTGATAAACACATAAGATACCTAAAAACTAAAACTAATCAAAAACCCATCAGCAACACTCTGGGATATATAAATGCAAACTCAAGAAGAAAATCAAAATATATGACAACAGAATCAAAGTTGGGAGGAGGTAAAAAGGAGTTCATATGCTGTAATTTGCTTGTATTATTTAGAAGGAAGGTAAGGACACTTTGTAACGTCAGGCTTCATTATGTTAAGTATGAGTAAAATTTCAATGGCAACTACCAAAAAAATACGCAAACAAAATCTAACTTCCAAACTAGTTGAAAGAAAGTTATATGAGAAAAAGAAGAAAAAAATGAAGCACCAATAAATTGGGAGTAAGAAGGCAGCTTTAAATTCAATCATTTCAATAATTATTATATATGTGAAAGAATCAAATGCAGCAATTAAAAAGAAGAGTGATCCACCTAGATTTAAAGCAATCTCTATAGATTCAAAATTTACTTCATTTGTATTCAAAAAAATCCAAAAAACAAAAAACATGTGTTAAAAGAATATGAACAAGACTAAAAACAAAAGAATAAAAAAGATAAACAAGGAAAAGTCTAAATAAAGAAAGCTGAAAAACTTAAAAAAAAAACTGAGCAGCCATATTCATTCAGTTAAAATAGTAAGGCAAAAAGTTATTAACTAAAGACAAAAACAGTCATTCAGTACTAATGAAGGATTCAATTCACAAGCAAGAGAAAACAATTACATATGACTCTATAACATGGTTTAAAATACAGAGAACAAAAGATGACAGAAATTTAAAAAATAGACAAATCCACAAATCACAGTGATATAATATCTATTATTGTTACAAATGCAAAAGGAGCATTTATAAAAACTGACCACTATTTGTTCCATACAACAGCCCTGGCCAAATATCAAAAGGCCAAAATGATATGGACCATGATTTACAACCTTGAAGCAAATGCATAAGAAACAAATTAAAAAAAAAAAAAAAAAAAAGAAAAGAAAAGGTAAATTAACCAAAACAAATCAGCCATATGTTTGAGAATTAAAAATATACTTTCAAATAATCCACAGGTCAAAGAAATCATACTGGAAATTTTTTTTGGAAGTGAGTAGAAATAATAAACACTACATATAAATAGTTGTATGATTCACCAAAACAGGTATTTAAATAAGTCCTAAAAATAAATTATCTATGTCTATCCAAAGAATTTAGGGAAAAATTAACTTAAAAAGCATTAAGAAATACTAAATAACAAAAACTAATGAGATAGTAAAGAGGGAATTCAAAAGCCAAAAGCTGGTTCTTTTAAAATATTATTTTTCACAAATATCTGGAAAACTTGTCAAGAAAAGGAAAGCTCAAATAACCAACATTGAGAATGAAAACATAACTACAGAAACCTGAAACATAATGAGAGCCACTATGAACATTATTCCTATAAATTTTAAAACTTAGATGAAATAAACACATTCCTAGAAAAGGAATTTGTCCAGTAATACTGGAAAACCTGAACAGTCCTATAACCACTAACGACATGGGGAAAGATGGTCAAAAAATTATTCCCATAACAAAAACTTCAAACCTAGATGGCTTTGGTTAGCTTCCACAAATTTTCAAGAAACTAATAACTCCATTCTTATATAAACTATTCTATAATATTAGAAAAAGGCAGTATGAAACAAACAAAAAAGGCAGTATTTTTGTAACTAATTTGGTGGACTCAAATAACCTTTGCTGTAGCAAGAGACAATTCACAGATACCTTGTGCTTTTGCATGTCTTACAAGTAGGTACTAACTGATCTTTGTTCCATACTATCTTCTCAAGATATTTGGCACAGCCAACTACAGTAAAAGAAATAGTGTATCCCTCTACAGAAAAGGGTTGTTTTAGAGACAGTCTTGAAAATAAATATCTCCCACCAGAGCAAAAAGCAGCACACTTACTGCCCATTACCAAGTTTGGATACCTTAAGCTCAGGGAACCTCTTCTACATCATAATCCACTGTATGTGAAATGTTACCTAATCTTCTTCAGTTGACCATGTAGGAACTGGGGCTCAAGGAACAGGTGCACAAATGGTGATTCTTTGGGTGCTGTCAGGCATAAAACCCTCTCCTTCATCTCTGACCCAGGAACCTTGTGTCTTCTACCAGAACCCATGAAATTCTGGAAGATTAACTTTTAACTTACAAGATAAAATACCTTCACAGTTCCTGACATGCTTGAACTTGAAAAGGTCAGCAGAAGTCATATATCACAAATGAGAAGGAAAAAAATCCTAAAAATATATAACAGAACTGAGCAATCCACCACTGTATAAAAATGCATCATGATAACCCAGAAACACAAGATTATCCTCCAAATGCAATATCAATTAATGTGTTTACTTTATTAAGGAATCAAAAAAGAAAATGTAATTTTTTAAATATAGAAAATGTGTCAGATAAAATTTAACATCCATTAATAATTAAAAACAAAAAAGGAAAAGAAAACTAAAAAATAAATAAGGACTATACTAACTTGATAAAGAGTAAAGAAAAAAAATACACAGCAAATATCATGCTTAACAAGAAAGTGATTAAAGCATTTTATCTGAACTTGGGAAGACTTCTATTCAACACTAGAGGTTCTAGCCAATGCAGTAAGATAAGAAAATATGTATAAGATTTAGAAGGGTAAAAAAGCATTATTCACAAATATAATTGTGTATTTTTCTAAAATACCAGTGTATTTCAGATACACTGTAATAATAAAGGAGTTTAACAACAACACTGGATTTTTTTTAAGTACATAAAAGTCTAATATAGATTCACATACTAATAGCTTGAAAATAAAATTTTAAATTACACCATTATCAAGAGCACCAAAAATAAAAGTTTCTAGTATCAAGTATTAGAAAAAGCAATTTTAAGGAGAAAATTATAAGACTTTATACTTATAACATTAAAGAATATATCAATATTGATGGAAAACCCATGTTTGTGGATTAGAAAACTCAGTATTATAAAGATGCTAGTTCCTTCTAAATTGATACCTAGATTCTGCACAACCTAAATCAAAATCTCAACAAGACTTTTTTTTCTATAATTTCATACGCTGAAAATAAAATGGAAATTTATAAGCTGACTCCTTGATGGGAATCAAGGAACCAAGGAACCAAGAATAATTATTACACTCTTTTGAGAAAAAATAAAGGAGGATTTGTCCTCCCATGTGTCAAGACTTAATATAATGCTATTACAACCATACAGTACAAGAGCACAAAAGAGAACATCCACAATGAGTCACACCTATATATCAATGCTTGACATACAGTAGAAGAGGTATCAAGAGGAAAAGATGAACCTTTTAGTAAATCATGGTGAGACAACTGGGTATCAAGATGTTATAAAATGAACTTGAATCATACCTCTCACTACACACAAAAATCAATTCAAGCCGAGCTAAAGATAAAACATACAAAGAGAAATATATAATAAAAGTAAACTTACGAAGTTTTTAGAAGACAAGAGAGGTAGTCTTCAGAGGCTATGGTTTTATAATGAGAAAATCTACAAATCTTCAACTTAACCTACTCTGACAGTAGAGGGTAATGCCATGACCAGAAAACAAGATTAATATAGAACAAATTCACAAAACACACTAAATTTTTTGTTTTCTTATTTTTGTAGCTTCAGAAAGAAAAGGCAAATGATCCACATATTGTAAACACAAAGACAACATAAACAACAGAGGGAAAGAAAGAACATCTGATTTCATTTACCTGAGGATTTTCAGAAACAAATGAAAAGACATTTGCAATTAAAAATAAAATTAGAAAGTCAACTCTAAAATACCTTAGGGGTACTTTAAGAACAGAAACCACTGGCTAAACTAAATTTCACTCCATAATCTTTCATATTCCCAAAAAAAATCTACAAATTTCCACGTATTAAAAAAGTACTAAGCTATTGAAAAAAAATTAAGTGTTCAAATTCATCTTAAGAAAAATTTTCCTAAAATTTTTGAGGGTAATGCTAACAATTATACTATAAATTTAGAGAAAATTCTCTTTTTTTAAAGCTTCAATTATTCTTCCTGCTTCACCTAAAGAGAATTTGGTGATGCAAGAGTAAGAAGTCATTATAGTTTTTTTTTTTTCTTTAAGTCACCCTGTGCTGATCATGACAAGTACACTCCTTAATCCCCATCACCTATTTTACCCATCCGCCCACCCACCTCCCTCTGGCAACCATCAGTTTGTTCCTATACTAAGTTTGTTTCTTGGCTGTAGAGCTCTACCCCCGTACCGCCCCACCCCTTGCTCATTTATTTCATTTCTTAAATTTTGCATATGAGTAAACCATATGGTAAATGTCTTTCTCTGACTTATTTCACTTAACATTACATTTTCTAGATCCATTCATGTTGTTGCAAATGGCTGAATTTTAAGGCTGAATAATATTCAGTGTGTGTACACACACACACACACACACACACACACACCCCACCACCTCTTCTTTATCCATTCATCTACCAATGGACAATTGTCTGCTTCTATAATTTGGCTATTGTATATAATGCTTCTATAAATATAAGAGATGCATGTGTCCCTTTCAAGGAGTGTTTTTTTATTCTTTGGGTAAATACCCTGTAGTGCAAATGCTGGAACTTAACGTAGTTCTATTTTTAACTTTCTGAGGAAACCCCATTCTCTTTTCTACAGTGGTTGTACCAGTTTATATTTCCACCAAGTGAAGGAGGATTCCTTTTTCTCCACATCTTCATCAACAACTGTTGTTTTTTGTGTTAATTTTAGCCATTCTGACAGGTGTGACATAATATTTTATTGTAGTTTTGATTTGCATTCCCCTGAGAAGCAAAGATGAACAGCTTTTGATGGGTCTGTTGGCCACCTGGAGGTCTTCTGCCATTTTTAAATTATTTGTTTTTGGGGTGTTGAGTTGGGTTCTTTACATATTTTGGATACTAATTGTCTATCATATATATCATTTGCAAATATCTTCTACCATTCTGTAGGTTGCCTTTTAGTTTTGCTGATTGTTTCCTTCACTGTGGAGAAGTTCTTTTATTTTGATGTAGTCCGTATAGTTTACATTCATTCTTTGCCTCAGGGGGCCTACCTAGAAAAAGGTTGCTATGGCCAATGTCAGAGAAATTACTGCCTGTGCTCTCTTACAAGATTTTTATGGTTTCAGGTCTCACATTTTGGTCTTTAATCCATTTTGAATTTATTTTTACATATGGCATAAGAAAGCAGTCCAGTTTTCCCAACACCACTTGTTGAAGAGACCATCTTTTTCCCATGGTATATTCTGCCCTGCTTTTTAGAGATTAGTTGACCATATAGTCATGGGCTTTTTTTCTGGATTTTCTATTTTGTTCCAATGAGCTATATATCTATTTTTATGCCAGTACCATACTGTTGTGATCACCACAGCTTTGTAATACAATTTGAAGTCTGGAATTGTAACGTCTTCAACTTTGCTTTTCAAGATTGTTATGTTATTCAGTGTCTTCTGTGGTTCCCTAAAAATTTTAGAATTGTCTGGTCTAGTTCTGTGAAAAATGCTGTTGGTATTTTGGTAGGAATTGATTTACATGTGTAGACTGTTTTGGGTAAGACAGACATTTTTTTTTTTTTAAAGATTTTATTTTTATTTATTTGACAGACAGAGATCACAAGTAGGCAGAGAGAGAGAGAGAGAGAGAAGGAAGCAGGCTCCCTGCTGAGCAGAGAGCCCGATGCGGGACTCGATCCCAGGACCCTGAGATCATGACCTGAGCCGAAGGCAGACATTTTAACAGCATTTGTTCTTCCAACCCATAAGCATATAATGTCTTTCCATTTCTCTGTGTTGTCTTCAGTTTCTTTCATCACTGTTTTGTAGCTTTTAGAGACAGGTCTTTTATCTCTTTAGTTAGGTTTATTTCTAGGCATTTTATTATTTCATGGTGTAATTGTAAATAACACTGATTCCTTAATTTCTCTTTCTGCTGCTTCATTATTGTAGAAAGAACTGGATCAGATTTCTGTAAATTGATTTTGTAATCAAAATCAAACTACAACTTTACTGAATGCATTTATCAAGTCTAGTAGTTTTTTTGTGGAGTTCTTTAGGTTTTCTATATATAGTATCATGTCATTTCCAAATAGTTATAGTTTTACCTCTTCCTTACCAATTTGGATACCTGTTACTTTTTTTGTTGTTGTCTGATTGCTATGGCTAGAACTTCCAGTACTATCCTGAATAACAGTAGTGAGAATGGACATCCTCGTTCTGCTCCTGGCCTTAGGAGAAAGGCCCTCAGTTTTTCCCCATTGAGGATAATATTACCTGTGGACTTTTCATATATGGCCTTTATTATGTTGAGGTATGTTCCCACTAACCCTACCTTGTTGAGAGTTTTTATCATGAATGAATGCTGTACTCTAACACTTTTTCATTATATCTTATTTTTAAAATGACATTTACCAAAAAGTTAATGGCCGACTAGCTACAGGCATATATAACTTTCATTTTTCTAGTATCTATTTATTAGTTCTTTTATATACTCAATAATCCCTATGAATTTCTTTTAATCCTAAGAAACTGGATAAATCTATACATTGCAATAACAAAACAAAACAAAACAAAAACAAAAACTAATTAACTTTTGCAGGCTAATGATTGTTCACCATTTGTGACACTTCAATTTTAAAGCCAGAAGATAGAAAACTCAATTCTAGTGCTACTTTCTGGAATTTTCACAAACAACTTGCCCCAATATTTACTTGAATCCTAAATTTGTTTTCCCTTTGATAGACAGGAGAATAAGGAGATATTTCTGCCAACAATTCATTGAAGCATAATGTCTACATCTAAATTAGTATAAAATGGAAAAAAAAGCAGCTGCTGTGTCTCTATTCAGAATCACACAGCAGCTGTGAAAAGGGTTTTATTCTTCCACTTCCAAGTCAGTACATCAAAAACTTCACCCAGGAGCTTGCCAGTAACTTCCAAACTAATTGTAGAATTGCCATAGCAATGAAACGACAATAGTCACACACGATCATTTGGACTTCTAAGCCTGGGCTATTTATAATTGGAACAATGACTCTGACAAGAAAGTCATAGAGGATAGACTAATTAAGGTGTTTAACTCCAAAAATGTAAAAGGCTCAACTTCAGTTTGTTTCATTCAGCTTACTTCAGAAAAATAATGACTATATAATTTCATGATCTCTTTTTTTTCTATTTTGTTAAAACCGAGCATCAGTGTTTACACAACACATATCAAACATTGGGTTATTTTTCTCCAGTGGAATATCTGTGGAATAATCTCCAGTATCAATTATAAATGTATTTTAAAATGTCAGGTCCATTTCTTACAACTGAATGGCCTTAAATTGAACATATAAATTTAAACAACAATAAATGTTATTCTGGTGTATTCCAACCTAAATAAAAATACCCAGTGTGGAGTAATTATTTATTGATGAAAGAAGGAAGGAAAGAATAAAAATGACAATGTTACTAAAAGACTAATGGACTCCCACAGTGCAAAAAATTTCTTTTCATGATCAAGAGACTCCCACTATAAATGTCCTAATCTTTCTGCCTTATTAAAATTACCAAAATTGGAACCCACTACAAGCCAGTAATAACTGATAGTAATGTCTCCATATATTGAGTTTCATCACAATCAATACAGCAAAATATTTAATCAAGGCTATCAATTCCAAGGATGGTATTTGAGGCTATTGTAAAATACAGAAGTGTTAGTACTAAGAAAAAACAGGAAAAATCATGTTGCAGCATTTGTAGTATTACTAGAAGTCCTTTAAAAAACCTGCACTTTGGGGCACCTGGGTGACTCAGTTAAGTGTCTGCCTTCAGCTCAGGACGTGATTTCAAGGCCCTACGATCAAGCCCTGCATCGGGCTCTCTGCTCAGCAGGGAATCTGCTTCTCTCCTCTCACTCTCTGTGTTCCCTCTCTCTCTAATAAATAAATCTTAGGAAAAAAAAAAAACTAAAATAAAATAAAAACCTGCACTTTGATGGTTAGTTAAACCCAAACTTACTAAATTTCAAAAATTATTTCAAAAACCAAATACTAATTAAAAACTAAACAGTGTTATCATTATGGTTGAACAACATAACAAAACCCCTATTTTTTATTTATAACTAATTCAACAAATATCATGTATGATACATACTGGTAATATCAGGGAGTTTTTAATAGTCAATGTTGAAAACAAAACTCTACTAAAAAATGACTAAGTGGAGCACTAATATTTAAATGAGAGAGAGGAAAAAAATAAACGCAACTCTAGTCCACGGTAGGCTACATAAATAGAATTACCAACATGAAAATAAATTGCTGAGATTATACAACAATTAGAGATTCTTCTGGCTGTTTTATTCACATACTCAGATCTCTCTGCTACCCCTCAAAACTATCACCTATCTACTGGGATTCTGGGATTCTGTAAGAGTTCTACATGGTACAGACACCTTATAATTTCTCCATGGCAACCTGAAGTGACCCAAAGAGTCAAATTATTTTCAGAGGGTAGGAATATTTGATTCTGACACTCTATTACAAAAATTAACCACAATGGAGACAAAGTAAATCAAGAGATGGATAATAGGGCGCCTGGGTGGCTCAGTTGGTTAGGAGACTGCCTTCAGCTCAGGTCATGATCCCAGAGTCCTGAGATTGAGTCCCACATCAGGCTCCCTGCTCCCTGGGGAGTCTGCTTCTTCCTATGACCTTCTCCTCTCTCGTGCTCTCTTACTGCCTCTCTGTCAAATAAATAAATAAAATCTAAAAAAAAAAAAAAAAGAGAGAGAGATGGATAATAATCTCTTTACACCTATGGAGAGCAACATTTTACACACATGCTTTCTTTTTAATTCTCACAACCACACTTTGCAATAAGTATTGTGAGCTCCATTTACAACAGGCTAAAGAATCAGAAGCTTAAATGAGTTAAACAAAATACCCACAGTCACACAGCTAGTAATTGGAAAGACCACCTGACCTGAATATTCCTGATTTTTTAGCCAAACTGTCTCTCTGAAAGTCTTGGTATTTGGCCCACTTTTCAAAAAGGGTTTAGGAAACTTACATGTTAAAAACAATATAAGGGATGCCTCGGTGGCTCAGTCGGTTAAGCGGCTGCTTTCCGCCCAGGTCATGATCCCAGCATCCTGGGATCGAGTCCCACATTGGGCTCCTTATTCTGCAAGCAGCCTGATTCTCCCTCTGCCTCTGTCTGCCACTCTGCCTGCCTGTACTCTACCTCTCTGACAAATAAATAAAATCTTAAAAAAAAAAAAAAACCAATTTAAGAAAGCCTCAGATATACACGCATACAAAATTAAATGCAGCTGTCTACCAGAGGTAACTAAAAGTAGACATCTGAGGTTAAATATTTATTAAACTAATGTAAATCCCTAGAACAAGAGTCTCCAAGTAAAAATGTGCAGCCAGGAAGTTTTAGGCCTAGACCTAATGATATATAAAGCAGTGAGTGTTATATACAACTGTCCTGGGCATAACAGTTAGTAGCTTCAAAGCCTGCCATAAAACAAACACACAGACACTTCTTCTAATCCTGCTTACCCCATATAACTTCCGTAAAGGAAAACTGGGTATTACATGAGTGTCTGCTCAAAGAAATAACATGGGAGTTTTTTTAGGAAATGAGAGTAGCAAAGTTTTCCAAATCCTTCAAACTCCACATAATGAAAATTCACTATGAGACGCCTCATGTTCTGGAGGTAGAACTAAGATACAAGTGAGCAATAATAATTGATCATTCATAAAATATTTAACATAAACCATAATAAGATACTATACCTACACATAAAGATATATAAACACAGACAACCCGTAAGACAGCTGGAGGCACAAAAAATACAGTCGATTAATAATACATAGAAACATTAATGTGAAATAACTCGTTAAATGGTAATCCATGTAAGAAGGGCTCCTGAATTCATAGGAGGGGAGGATCACTTCAGGTTTATCAGGCAGCTTCATGGAAGAACTAGACTTGCAAGTAAAAAGGAGGTACGTTAATGAAACAGAAATTATCACACCTTCATTAATAGTTTTCACAGCCATGTAACTGTCGAAAGTTAAATTCAAAAGCTAAAAAAACAAAAAGCTTTTTTTCTAGTTAGGAGATTTAAAAATCCTAAAGACTTAAGTTTTAATATTCCTGGGAAATTAATTTAAACTACAAAAGCATATCACATATTCTATATGGCATGAAGAGAACAAAGTATGTGGATTTCAGTAACAGACAAGAGTTAATTTGCAGGTTGGCCCCTTATACTTTGTATGTGACCATGGGCAAATTATTTAACCTATTCTGTTTACTCATCTAGAAAATGTGGGTGATAACACTGACTCAAGAAGCTTTATGATTCAATTAGATGATATATGGGGGGGGAACAACAGGTGCTAGTTTTATTATCTAAATTCTTCAAAATCGAATTCTTAGTCTAAATTAAATAAGCTTTTTGTATCTTTCTTTGAAAGACTTTAACCTTTAATAATGAATTGGGTCTGTTATTTAAATATAGTAAAGAATTTTCAAAATTCTTTAACCAGCTGTTTTTTTTCTATACTTACACAGAAGTACTAATTCTATGGAACTGGTGGTGATTCCTAGTATCATCCTACCACCTTTCTTAAACATAATTTTCTGTTCTCTTTTCTTTCTTATTCTAACACTAATTAAGTATTTACTAATCTCTTACATGTCTATTCAGGTCACCAGTACATTGCTGGTGATATGTACAACTGAAGAAACACTAATATTAAAGCAAATATGTTCTCTTCATTCCTCAACTTTTATATTACCTGCCCAAGAATACTGTCATAAATACCAATTTTTTTCATTTACTTTCACTCTTCTTTCCCCTTCTTCAGCGTTTAGGCTCATACATTGGCTGCTTCTAGTGAAAACTGTCCTTGAATGAACAAGTATTTTATTTCACAGGAAGTTTAACCTTCTGAAATGCAGGTACTGTACATAAATTTTAAAATAATTATGAAGTACTCCAAAATGTAGAGCAATAATGAGAAAATGTCAGATTAAATCTGCATTTTCTTTGTTTTGGCGGGTTTTTATTCTTGTCCAAGTGAAATGGCACAAATACAAGAGTAGGAAGAAAGGGCTAAGGAAAGGCTAAGAAGTGCCTGAATCTGCAAGAGTTGACCACGATGCCCACTGACAAGGAATGGGGGGCCCGGTGAACGAACAACTCATTACCAGCCATACTGAGGGATGTCAAGACATAAAAAGGGTAGAAGAACATAGTCTTTTTATTCATGGATGTTTCTGATGTATGCTTAATGGATAAGCTAACTACATACTTCACAGTCATACAATAGTCATAAAAAATATAAGGAGGACTTAACGTAAGTTTGCAAATATTAGTTACTTAATGTCTCCTAAAGGGAAGAGGGAGGGAAAAAAGGAAGAAAAAACAGAACTCAACTAAGATCTCAAAGCCTTTATGGTATCTGCTAGCAGAAATACTGTATTCAAAAAAGCATGTGTATCTTAATGAGAAAAGCTGCATAATGTACTTACTCATTAAATGTTTCTAAACACTCCTTTTGATGGTATTAAAAAATAAAGTTAATTACCTATTGTATCCATTCAATAAGACAAAATATTAATTCTGCAAATGATGTGGATTATGTATGTGTCAAGCATTATGAAGAAATGAAGTCAGAGGGGGAAAAAAAGTCTCCTGGACTGTGGTGTCCAATTGCTGACATTCCTGTATTAGTACATTTCACTTCAAACCATTAGCAACTACTAAATTAGAAGCATCCAGATATGCTTTCTTGCTACCATGGAAATGCAGAATACACGAATTAATTAGGGCTGGGATGAAAAGAAAAGAGAACAATGTCTACCTTCTCCAGGAAGTAGTTTCTTTCAATAGTTTGCTTATCCATTGAACAAACACCTTATGGTTTTAAATCTCCAGTTATTTGCCAACTTTTTGTTTTCCAGACAAAACATTAGCACCTGCCCGACTTTTTGAATTTTGGATCTCATCGATAGGTTTCACACTGAATCATCTCTGTGAACCCCTAATTTTATACTACTCATTATTTCTTAAATATAATCAGTTTAAGAGTTATTTGTAATCATCATAGAAAGCTACTATTATGATAGTTCTCTTCTCTAAGAGGGGATTTACTATGACCCAGCAATTGCACTACTGGGTATTTACCCCAAAGATACAGATGTAGTGAAAAGAAGGGCCATATGTACCCCAATGTTCACAGAAGCGATGTCCACAATAGTCAAACTGTGGAAAGAGCCGAGATGCCCTTCAACAGACAAGTGAATGAAGAAGATGTGGTCCATATACACAATGGAATGTTACTCAGCCATCAGAAAGGATGAATACCCAACTTTTGCAGCAGCATAGACGGGACTGGAGATTAGGCTGAGTGAATTAAGTCAAGCAAAGAAAGTGAATTATCATATAATTTCACTTACTTGTGGAACATAAGGAATAATATGGAGGACATTAGGAGAAGGAAAAGTAAATTGGGGGAAATTGGAGGGGAGACCATGAGAGACTATGGACTCTGAGAAACAAGGGTGAGTGGGTTAAAGGAGACATAGAATTAAAAAACCCCAGAACACTGACCAACTAAATTGAACAATTCCATTCATTTGGCGCTTAACCCTACTCCTTTACAAAAGGCATTCTGGTTCTTCCTTCATCTGCTCTTGGCTGAGTTAGTGGAAATCAGCACCCCTAAAAGTAATCAACTCAGTAAAAACTGGAGATAAAGACTTGAAAATTGAAGGCCAGCATCTAGACTTTCAAGACCCCACTATAATCACAACATCCAAAGAGGACCTGTTTGAACAGCCATTCTACACCTTCAATGTCAATCTTCTCAATCTCTATTCAAAAATGTTCTTTTCTTTGGGCACCTGGGTGCCTCAGTTGGTTAAGCAGCTGCCTTCAGCTCCAGTCATGATCTCAAGGTCCTGGGAAGGAGCCCCACAGTGGGCTCCCTGCTCAATGGGGAGTCTGCTTTTCCCTCTCCCTCTGTCACTACCCCTACTTGTGCACTCTGTCAAATAAATAAAATCTTAAAAAAAAAAAATTTAGTTATAGTCATAGCAGTTAACTCCTCTTGACGTCTTTTTTTAATATCCCTCCATTTTTTGTATTCCTAACAACCTAAAATAATAGAATTTATGTGGAGTTTTGCATTTGGCAAAACACTTCCACATTATCATCTCACTCGATGCCTAGGACCATCTTCTGAAACAGGAAGGACCAGTGATCAGCCTGTTTTGATATAAGGGAAATGACCCAACAGGTTACATGCCAAGATTCGACATATGGGTTAGACTAGTTCTCAACTAGGGACAGTTCCTCCCATCCTTAACAACAGTGGAGAAATCTGAAACCAACTGAAGAAATTCTGTTTGGCACACTGGGGGAAAGATGTACCACTGGCCACAGGTCAATGATGCTAATTATCCCATAATGCACAAGACAGTTCACTACAACAAAGAATTATCCAGCCTAATAGAGCAATACGGCCAGGGTTGAGAAACTCTGAGTTAGGAGGAGTGAAATGAAGCTTGTCCCTGCCATGGACTAGCTCAGAAAATTTATTTACTATCTCTACATTTCAGTTCCCTCGTTTATATAAAAGGGAATAAACTTAGTTCTTATATTTAGGCACTCTAGGATTTGCTCCTTTTGGTGCACAGTTCTGTGGATTTTGACAAATGCAGTCATGGAACCATGACCACAATCAAGATTTAAAACACTTCCATTACCATGGAGTCTTCCCTCATGCTATCCATTTGAGTCAAACCTCAACTCTACAAGCAGGGACTTGGGAGTTCACCATCCCTGCACTTTTACCTTCTCTGTGGCATATAATATAATCATATAGTATATAATCTTTCAGGCTGGTTTATTCACTTTCCACATTTGGGATTCATATCTGTTGGTGCATGTATCAGTAATGCATTTTTTCTTATGGAAGAACAGTATTCTATTCCAGATGTACCACACTTCACTTTTCTATTTGCCATTTGAAGACACCTCAATTTTTACCAGCTTTTGGTGATCATGAATAAAGGTGCCATAGACATCTACATAACGATTTTTATGTGAACATATTTTCATTCCTTTTGTGTCAATATCTAGTATCTAATCTAATTACTAAATATCTAATATCTAGCAATACAGTAGCTTGTAAAGTAAGTGTATGTTTAAATCAGAATGAACTATCAAGCTGCTTTCCAATGTGGCTATACCGTGTTACATACACAACAGCAATATGTGAGTCTCTGCTGCACCCCACACTCACTTGAACTACGTATTGTCATAGTTCTGATGTTAACTGTTCTAATAGGTATATAGTGGTATCCAGTGTGGGTTTAATTTTAGCTTTCTAATAATGATATTATCTTTTTAAGTTAATAACTATTTCTAGGGCAGTTTTAGGTTTACTGAAAAAGTGGGCAGAATGTACAGAGTTCCCATACAGCCCCCACTTTCATCTCCTACTCCCCTACCTCCTCCCACCTATTACTGGCAGATTAGTGTGGTACATTTGTCACAATCGATGTGCCAATATTCATTTGCTATTACTGACTAATGTCCGCAGTTTACATTAGAGTTCACTTTTTGTGTTGGGACACTGAGTTTTAACAACTGTACCATGACATGTGTTCACTATTACTAAAACCACACAGCCCACGGGGCGCCTGGGTGGCCCAGTGGGTTAAAGCCTTTCCCTTCGGCTCAAGTAATGATCCCAGGGTCCTGGGATCGAGCCCCGCATCGGGCTGTCTGAGCCTGCTTCCACCTCTCTGTCTGCCTGCCTCTCTGCCTACTTGTGATCTCAGTCTGTCAAATAAATAAATAAATAATCTTTTAAAAAATAAAAATAAAAAATAAAACTACACAACCCTAAAAATCCTTTGCACCCCCTCTATTCATTCTTCCCTTTATCCCCCCAAAATCCTGGCAACCACTAATCCTTTTACCATACCCAAAGCTTTGCCTTTTCTACAATGTTATATAGTTGGAATCACACAGTACGTAGCCTTCTCAGATTGGTTTCTTTCACTCAGTAATACACATTTAAGGTCTCCCCATGGTTTTCTAAAGGTTTTTAGTTTTTGTTTGTTTGTTTTTGTTTTGTTTTGTTTTGTAGCTTGACAGCTCATTTCTTTTTAACACTGAATAATATGTTTGGATTGTATGGATGTATCAGTTCATCCTTTCCCTTACTGAAGGACATCTCTGGAAATTTCCCTCCCTTTTTTCTTCTTAATATAGACACTCAATTTTTTTTTTAGTGTTAGCATGATATATTTTCTCATCCTTTTAGCTTCTAATCTGTCTTTACCATTAATATTTAAAGTCATCTTCTGGTAAAAAGTACAGTTAGATTGATTTTAAAACCTACCCATATGTGTCTTTTAATTGCTACGTTTAGACCATTTACAGTTAATTTAATTATTTAATTGGTGCATTGTATCCTGTTTGTACTCTTTGCTTTTGTTCTTCTGTTCCTTTTTAGTATCCTGTTCGGGGTTTAAATTTTTTTTTTCAATACTCCATTTAATTTGATGATTAGGTCATTTGACAGTCATTGCATATTAACTTTCTAGTGCTCGCTCTAGAGATTACAACAGACATCCCCAACTTTCAGTCTACTTAGAATATTTTACCACTTTCAGTAAAATATATTCTGTTCACAATAGTAAAGATCCTTTTACCTCCCTGCTTGTTACAGATGTCATATGTATAACAACTACATATTTTGAAAAACCATCAGGCACTCTCATAAATTTTGCTTTCAACATTATACATAAAGAACTTTAGAGGAGGAAAAACTACCACATTTACATACTTCCTTCTTTTTTTTTTTTTTAAGATTTTATTTATTTATTTGACAGACAGAGATCAGAAGTAGGCAGAAAGAGAGAGGAGAAAGCAGGCTCTCCACGGAGCGGACAGCCTGATACGGGGCTCGATCCCAGGACCCTGGGATCATGACCTGAGCTGAAAGCAGAGGCTTTAACCACTGAGCCACCCAGGCGCCCCTACATACTTATTTCAATGCAACTATTTCTGTTGCTCTTCCTACATTCATGATGTTCTAGGCTTCCTTTTGCTACCATTTCCCTTCAGTCTGAAAAAAAAAGTTCCTTCAGTGTTTTAAAGGGAAGCTGCTAGCAATGAATACTCGTAGTTTTCCTTTACTGAGAAAGCCTTTCCTTGCCTTCATTACTAAAAGAGGTATTTTCATTAGATATCAAATTCTGGATCTTTTTCTTTTTCTTTTCTTTCAGCACTTTAAAGGTTTTCGCCCACTGTCTTCTGGTCTCCATGACTTCTGATGAAAAAGTCGCAACCACTTGAGTCACTGGTCCCTTCTGTATACTAGGTTTTCTTTTCTTCTCACTGCTTTCAAGTTTTTTTTTCCCCCCAATCTTGGATTTTCAACAGTTTGATCATGATGCATCTAAGCATGGTTTCCTTTAAATTGATACTTCTTGAAGTTCATGGAGTTCCTCAAATCTCTGAATTTATGGCTTTCATTAAATTTAAGTTTTCAACCATTATCTCTTCAATTATCTTCTTTCATAGCCAACTCTTTCTCCTCTCCTGGGATTCTGAGGTCACAAATTTTAGACCCTTTAACACTGTACCATAAGTTCCTATTTAATTTTACCCTTTTCTTTTGGATAATTTCTATTGATCTCCAACCCACTCACTCTTCTGTTATTTCTCTTCTTAAGCTCATCCCACAATTTTTAATTTCAGATATTGTATTATCAGTTCTAAAAATGCCCATTTGATTCTTTTTTAGAGTTTCTATTATTCTGCTGAAAACTTCTTTTTTGTTCACGTCAAAAGTTGTTCACCTTTACCTCTTGGATCATGGTTAAAAAACTTACTTCAAATACTTTGTGGGATAAAGCCATCATCTGGGTCATTTCACATTGAGCACCTATTAACATTCCTTTGAGAACTGGTCAGATTTTTCTGGTTCTTTGCATGTCAAGTAATTTGGGGTGATATGCTGGAAATGTTGAATACCATGCTCTAAGTCTCTAGGTCCTGTTAAGATCCTTTATCAAACACCTGTGACTGTTTAAGCAATCTCAAACTCAGAACACAAATTCTGCCCTGCCTTCTGTAGGAGATAATTTAATTGCCAATTAAGTTTTCATGGCCTATGTTATTTGGGTTCTTTATGGGACAGCCTGGAACTTGAATGGTAGCTCATACTATGGTTCAATTTTTAAAACCTTGCTATGCCACTTTATGTTTTATTTGTGATGGGCAGTTTTAGGGGTGAGCTTGACGCTTGTATCAATTTAGACACATATTAGGGGACCACCCTTGGTCCTAAGACTTCCCTGACACTCTCTGGCTCTGAGAGTCCCCTTTTCCCAATCTGTTGTCCAGAAATTCAGGATTTCTTTCAGAACTTTAATATTCTACACTGTCATGCAGTTCCACATATTTGGAACTGCCCCTGGGGCAAAGTGGCAAGAAAACAAGAGAAAAAAAAGAAAAATCCTACACTCTTTAGACCCCAGGGACCCCTTTCCTGGTTCCTCTAGAGAGAGAGAGTGGGTTCTAGCTCAGTGTTCTCGGAGCACCACTGCCACTACCACTGCAGCTGTGCAGCTTTGCAACTGGGGCTGGACTGAAGGTAGGGCCAAGAGAGGGAAAGGGTGTCCTTCCATACCTAGAGCTCACAGCAAGTCCTTTTTCTCAGTCTTCTGGCTAGAAAGAAAAAATTTCTCCTGGAGTTTCTTTGCTCTTGGTGTTCACGGAGCCTCAGTCCTCCACAAGTTCAAAATCGGAAGACTGAGGTAAAAAAACAAACAGTTAACCACTGCCATATCAGTTAGTCTTCAAATTTTGACTTTCCTCCCAAACCTGCCTGCCATTATTTACTTTTCAAAATATTCAGCTATATTTTGCACTATTTCCAGAATTTTTACCTACAATCAATAAAGAAACAGAATCCAGGAGTTACTACTCCATTTTAACCAGCACGAGACAACACTCACCCCATTTTTTGATTGAATTGTTTTCTTTTACAGCATATAGTAAAGATATAAAAATTGACTAAGAAGCAGTAAAAGGCATTCCAATAATATCAACAACAATTAAATGTTCAGAACTTTGGCTATTGTACCAGATGCTCTTTAATGGATGTACTTAAATGTTTCTAATTAAAGTTGAAGTGAACATCTGTCAAGGTAACAGCACAGCACTGATCTATTCTAAGATACTGTAAAAATAACCAACAGGAAACTCCAGACCTGGTTCGTGTTTTCTTCTCCACAATGTATACTTAGAAATACTTCAAACTACTAGCACCAGGCTCTCAAGTACTGACCAGTGTGTTCTACCCAGCAATAACTACTTTGAAACTGTGTCAGTTGGCTCAGAATGGTGTGGTCTATGAAAACACAAAGCCACTTTTCAATGCAACAGTTTTCCATTTAAAAAAAAAAAAAAAAAGCATTCAAAGAGTGTACTCTTCAGCTTCAACAAGATGCCTTAAATAACAAGAAAAACACAAAAAGCCAGCAAGGCAAGCCTGCGCACAGGGCTGCCTCAAATAACACAATTCAAGCCAAGGAAGGTCATTTGATTGAAGAGCTATCCAGAACTGCGCACCAGTTCTCAACGGAGGGAAAGAGCAGTCTACAAAAAGTTAAAATGTGTTAGGGTGAATATAAAAAGACACACTACAGGATAGCGATGAACTTCCAACCACATTTAGAATCAACTTCTATTTAGCAGCTTATAATTTTACGACACTAAGACTGAGGTCTCTCTCATCTTCAGGCCTGACACTCGGCATTTATGTCAACTTCACACTGAGGCAGAGGCCTGAGTAGGTGGGAGATCATCTCACTACTCCTTTTGGTTCCCTCTTATCTGGTCAATTAGGCATCTGTGTTAAAGAAAAACTGCCCAGAATCGATTAAAACTCTCTTGCTTTACAGAAGGGAAAACAAGTCCAAAGGGGTCAGGGGACTTGTCTAAAAATCACGTATTGAAGTAAAACACAAAAGAAAGACCCTAACACAGAGTCTCTACTTTTCAATCCCAAATTCCTTAGATGAGTCCAGGCTGCCTCCCAGGCCAAGGCCAAAAGCTGGGGACCCCTGTAGAGACAGTGCCGGTCTGTGCTGGTCCAAACACCACCACAGAGGCACTGGTGGTCAAAAAGCAAGTGGCCTCCCATCACCTTTCTGAAAAACAGCTTCATTTGAATCCATTTATAAAAATAAATAAATCTAAACTCATGCTGCCACGATAAAATAACATGAGCTCCTTTGCTCCAGGGCCACTTATTTTCCTAGCTGGCAGTCACCAGTAACCATGCAAAATTAAAGGTGAACAGAGCAACAGGACAGGACCTCGAACAAGAAGTTACATGTCAGTCTCAGGTTTCCTCCCTACAGGTAAGAAAGACTTTCTTTTTCCCCACTGGTTAAAAACACCACAGGCTTTTTCCTTATTGCATCAACTACAGAAGGTAGACAGACAATTCAGTCTTAAAAGCTAAATTGTTAGAAGCTAAGAGGAAAGAACGAAAGACACTGTGTTGGCTCTTGTCCACAAACAGAAAGACCTGTGACAAGAACGGGTCATTCTTAAGGGCCAGAACCCAACTGCTGGGCAGCAGTGTGAGGGACAGTGCATTCCCAGCCAAGGACGAATCCAGGTTGATGCCCTAGACCTAATGCTGCAGTAAGTTTAAGGAGACATCTCCAAATTGAGGGAATGACCTGATAGGCTAGACTTCTCTCATGCAGTAACCAAAGGCCAGTCCTGGGACTTAAGTTTCACCATCTTATCCCAAGAGGCGTAATGAGGCCTTGAGATGGAACATTACAACCAATTCTAGAAATGCAGCACCTCCCACTGCAGCCTGACCTTGGACAGTGGAGGTGGAGAATACAGATCCAAGCCTCGGACTGGTTTCACCAGACACCAGCTGTTTGCACTAGTTACTGGTGGTGCAACCACACACCCTCCTGCACCTTCCACACACCCGCACTACCCCTCTGGCTGTGGTTCCATTCAGAATGGCTTCCCTTGCTAAGGCTCTGAAACCACTGCTCAAGAATATAACCTGAGTTTTACTCAAGTGTAACAGGTCTATAGTATTTACTAAATCTCTTACCCTTTCCTTCCTTCTCTTCCATTCTTCAGAACTCAAATGGTCACATTACTTGCATAATACTTTAGAGTATCAGAACAGACAACGAAACTACAAGCTGATTCTTTGAAAGAATCAATAAGATCGATAAACTTCTGGCCAAACTAATCCAAAAGAAGAGAGAGGACCCAAATAAATAAAATTATGAGTGAAAGGGGAGAGATCACGACTAACATCAAGGAAATAGAAACTATCATCAGAAGTTATATGCCAGTAGGTTATATGCCAATAAGTTAAGCAACTTAGAAGAAATGGATGCATTCCTGGAAATTTATAAACTTCCAAGACTGAATCAGGAAGAAACTGACAACCTGAATAGACCAATATCTAGTAATGACATTGAAGCAGTGATCAAAAACCTCCCAAAAAACAAGAGCCCAGGACCTGATGGATTCCCTGGGGAATTCTACCAAACATTCAAAGAAGAAATATTCTCCTAAAGCTGTTTCAAAAAATAGAAACAGGAGGGAAACTTCCAGACTCTTTCTATGAAGCCAGCATTATCTTGATCCCCAAACCAGGCAAAGACCCCATCAAAATGGAGAATTTCAGACCAATATCCCTGATGAATATGGATGCCAAGATTTGCAACAAGATCCTAGCTAATAAAATACAACGGTACATTAAAAAGATTATCTACCATGACCAGGTAGGATTTATTCCTGGGATGCAAGGGTGGTTCAACATTCACAAATCAATCAATGTGATAGAACAAATCAATAAGAGAAGAGAGAAGAAACACGTGGTCCTCTAAATTGATGCAGAAAAAGCATTTGACAAGATACAGCATCCGTTCCTGATTAAAATGCTTCAAAGTATAGAGATAGAGGGAACATTCCTCAACTTCACAAAATCTACCTATGAAAAACCCACAGCAAATATCATCCTCAATGGGAAAAAACTGACAGCCTTCCCTTTGAGAACAGGAACACAACAAGGATGCCCACTCTTACCACTGTTGTTCAACACAGTACTAGAAGTACTAAAACAGCAATCAGACAACAAAAAGAAATAAAAGGTATTCAAATTGGCAAAGAAGAAGTCAAGAAGTCACTCTCTCTCTTTGCAGATGATATGATATTTCATATGGAAAACCCAAAAGATTGCACCCCCAAACTACTAAAACTCATACAGCAATTCAGTAATGTGGCAGGATACAAAATCAATTGCTTGCTTATGCACTAACAATGAAAATACAGAAAGGGAAATTCGAGAACCGATTCCATTTACTATAGCACCAAGAACCATAAGATACCTAGGAATAAACCTAACCAAAGAGGTAAAGGATCTGCACTTGAGGGACTACAGAACACTCATGAAAGAAATGAAGAAGACACAAAAAGATGAAAAAGCATTCTATGCTCATGGATCAGAAGAATAAACATTGTTAAAATGTCTATACTGCCTAGAGCAATCTATATTTTCAATGCCATCCCGATCAAAATTCCATGAACATTTTTCAAAGTGCTGGAACAAACAATCCTAAAATTTGTATGGAACCAGAAAAGACCCTGAATTGCTAAGGAAATGTCGAAAAAGGAAAACAAAACTGGGGGCATCACGTTGCCTGATATCAAGCTTTACTAAAAAGCTGTGAATACCAAGACAGCATGGTACCGGCACAAAAACAGACACAAAGACCAGTGGAACAGAGTAGAAGTCCAGATATGGACCCTCAACTTTATGGTCAAATAATCTTCAATAAAGCAGGAAAAAATATCCAGTGGAAAAAAAGACAGACTCTTCAATGAATGGTGCTGGGAAAATTGGACAGCTATGTATAGAATGAAATTTGACCATTCTCTTACACCGTACACAAAGATAAACTCGAAATGGATAAAAGACCTCAATGTGAGGCAGGAATCCATCAGAATCATAGAGGAGAACAAAGGCAATAACCTCTTTGACATCGGCCACAGCAATTTCTTTTCATGACAGGTCTCCAAAGGCAAACAAAAGTGAAAATGAACTTTTGGGACTTCATCAAGATCAAAAGCTTCTGCACAGCAAAGAAACAGCCAACAAAACAAAGATGCAACCCACGGAATGGGAGAAGATATTCACAAATGACACTACAAAGGGCTGATATCCAAGATCTATGAAGAACTCCTCAAATTCAACACTCAAAAAACAGATAATCACGTCAAAAACATGCTAAAGACATGAACAGACACATCTCCAAAGAAGACATACAAATGGCTAACAGATACATGAAAAAAAATGTTCATCATCATTAGCCAGAAGTAAGATTCAAATAAAAACCACATTGAGATACGACCTTACACCAGTGTAACCAAAATTAACAAGACAGTAAACAACAAGTGTTGGAGAGGATGTGGAGAAAGGGGAACCCTCTTACACAAGTTGGTGCAGCCACTTTGGAAAACAGTGTGGAGATTCCTTAAGAAATTAAAAATAGAGCTACCCTATGACCCTGCAACTGCACTACTGAGCATTTACCCCAAAGATACAGATGTAATGAAAAGAAGGGCATTATGTACTCCAATGTTCACAGCAGCAACAGCGACAATCACCAAACTGTGGAAAGACCCAAGATGCCCTTCAAGAGACAAATGGATAAAGAAGATATGGTCCATACATACAGTGGAATATTATGCCTTCGTCAGAAAGGATGAATACCCAGCTTTTGTATCAACATGGACGGGGCTGGAGGAGATTATGCTGAGTGAAATAAGTCAAGCAGAAAGAGTCAATTATCATATGGTTTCGCTTATTTGTAGAGCATAAGGAATAACATGGAGGACAATGGGAGAAGGAGAGAAGTGAGTTGGGGGAAATCAGAGGGGGAGACCAACCATGAGAGACTGTGGACTCTGAGAAACAAACTGAAGGTTTGGAGGAGAGGGGGATGAGGGGTTGGTTAAGCCTGGTGGTGGGTATTATGGAGGGCACATATTTCATGGAGCACTGGATGTGGTGCATAAACAAGGAATCTTGCAAAACTGAAAAATTAAATTTTTAAAAAAAGAATATCAGAACAGTTTAACACTTAAATATATATCTTTTTAGACCTGCATGGCCTTAAAATAACCTTTTTCACCCCAAAGAAAGTTAGCTCAAGGAAAAATTTTCCATATATTTTCTTTCCTTCTGTTCCTCATCCTTCTCATGCTCAACCATTTATTCTACAACCATTTACTAAATGTCTACTATGTGCCAGGACCTGGATGGCATATGAGATGGAGACAAAAATAATAAAACATTGACCTTGTGCTTAAGGAACTCCTATCTCGTGAGTGAGCAGAGTAAACTAACACTACTAGATATTTATATATACCTCAAGTATATATATGTATATACTATATATATAACTATTTATATAGTTACCTCTACATTGTACTTAATTTAATATTCATAAACCCAGTAGGAAGGGGGCAATATTTTCCCCATAATTAAAGCTGAGAGACCTAGGACTCAGAGGAGTCAGTAATCTGTATTAGTTCACAAAAACAATTCACATTACTATCAGTATTAATATCCTGAGGCTGAGGCATGGTAGATACATTAATATTAAAATGCAATAAAGGTAATAACATTTACTATCTGCAAGGCACCATGACAAAAGCTTTGTACAATTTGCCTCTTATTTTTCAAGCCAACTCCATGAGACTGTTATTCTTGTCAACATCTTGTACCAGCATGGTGCAATGATTAAAGGGCCAGACTGAGGTTTAAACCACTGGGTTCAAATCCTACCTCCACAACTTACTAGACATATGAATAACTGGGCGTTATTCAATCTCCCAGTGTCTAAAATCCCATTTGCAAAATGAAAAATAACATTACTCGATGATATGAAAATTAAATGAGTTAATACATTAAAATGCAATGTCCAGGGGAAGACATACTTCAGGAAGAGGAAAGAGCTCAAGTTGGATGAATCAGACTACATGATTTCACTTACATGAGGTATCTAAAACAGTCAAATACACAGAAGTAGAGAGAAGAATGGTGGTTGCTCGGGGTATGACGGGAGAGGGTGGGGGAAGGGAATGGGAAATGGGTTGTTGCTACTCACTGGGCATAAAGTTTTAGTTACTCACATTGAGTAAGCTCTAGGGATCTGCTGTACAATATTGTACATTTAGTTACTAATACTGTCCCGTGCACTTAAAAATTCAAGAGAACAGATCTCATGTTAGAGGCTTTGACCACAACAATAAAGTCTAAAAAATATGTAAAGAAATAAGGCAGAAAGAATATTATAATCTCTTCTGTTTCCTTGCACTATACTTTGCTAAACTTTTCTATGAATGAAGGAAGAAAGGGAAGGAGGGGAAAAGTTCCTTGTTTTTTTTTAATGGCCTGAAATTATGTTAAAAATATTAAGTAAAGAAAAAAAATCAGGGGGCATGAAGTACAAAAGCGTGACAGTGAAAGATACTAAGTCCCAACATGTAGGCAGTTCTTATTCAAAACACACACACACAAACACACACACACACCCTGCTTCATGGGACTTAAAATAACAAAACTGAAAAAGGTGGCATTTAAACAGTCTTTACTAAACCATTTTATTTTAAAACCGTTCTCTTTCTGACTGACCTTGACATCACACAATGAAAGCAGTTACAAAGTAGAAGTCACTGCACCTGACTAGTCATTCACCTGTTCAAGGAGAAAAATCAGATTCTTCAAAATACCTTATTGAAACCAATAATCAATAACGGTTGCCTTTTATTAAAGAAAGTCTTTTTTTTTTTTTAAGATTTTTATTTATTTGACAGACAGAGATCACAAGTAGGCAGAGAGGCAGGCAGAGAGAGAGAAAGAAGCAGGCTCCCTCCTATGCAGAGAGCCCAATGTGGTGCTCGATCCCGGGACCCTGAGATCATGGCCTGAGCTGAAGGTAGAGGCTTTAATCCACTGAGCCACCCAGGCGCCCCAAAGAAAGTATTAATTAAACAGCTATCACAGCTCCGGAAGTTCTATATGGGTGGGCCTTGAGGGTATTAATTTGTCTGGGAAAGAGCTAGGGCTCTTGTCCTGAAGTAGTGTTGACAGACCCAAGTATATTATACTGAAGAAATCCTAACAATGCTCTTACTCCCACTTTACATTAAGATTGAGAAACACCAAGCTTTATTAAAAAGTAAAAACACCAAACTGTGCTGAGGACTGGGAAGGAAGACGAAGATGAGGAGATAGGGAGGGGGGTGGGAACCTAAACTCCAGGAAAGGCACGTGACCCAAGTGATTTTTGTTTTCACAAGAATTCCTTTGGAAATACTTTTTTTTAACAATGACAAGAGTGAAGATGAATGTTTATCCTAGCTTCATAAAATGTGTAGTGCAGTGCCTGTACCTACTGGTTTTGAAAGTCTCTTAATCTCTGAATATCTGATCTAAATAACTCAACTACAATTGGGGTAACTATGAAATAATTTCTAGTTTGTAGAAATTGGTGACTTTACCAAAAAGGTGCCTACGAGCATAAGACTATTTGCAAGTCAATCACCTCAAAAACACTAAATAATTGTTTTTCGTGAGAGGATTCATGCAAGTAGCAGAATGAATCACTGAACGAGTCAAGAGAGAACTGAGGCACTAGAGAAGGTCCCAGAGCCATGGGGCTGGCTTCCAGAGCTGCCGTGCTCATATTTTACAAATTACCAGAACATAAAATAATCCTTGATTTCATAAAGAGAGATTCAAACTATATTCAAGAAAAGTAAATTTAATAATTTAAAAGGAACCCCAAAATAATAAAATAAAATGACTCAGGTGTTGTGAGTCAAACCAACGTTTACTAAACACTAATGGAAGGACACTGCCCCACTGAAGATTTCTCCTTCTAACCCCTGGACAGGTGTCTCTGTCTGTATGCAGACTGCCTGCTCAGAGAGACTGGACATTCACTGGAGGAGTCTGTCTCACTGTTGGCTAGGTCTAAGTGTGGGTTAAAAGAAATAATGCAAACATATTTAAAATATAAAAGATGAACACAGAGGGGCGCCTGGGTGGCTCAGTGAGTTAAAGCCTCTGCCTTCTGCTCAGGTCATGATTCCAGGGTCCTGGGATCAAGCCCCGCATCTGGCTCTCTGCTTAGCAGGGAGCCTGCTTCCTCCTCTCTCTCTTTCTGCCTGCCTCTCTGCCTACTTGTGATCTCTGTCAAATAAATAAATAAAATCTTTAAAAAAAAAAAAAAAAAGATGTACACAGACACATACTATCTGGTATTTTTAATTTTTCTTGATTTTCAAGAGCATTCTAGTACCTTGAAAATACTTTTGAATACTAACTCTGTCTGTTATCAAGCCTAACAGCCACTTAGCTTGCTCTGGGTTCCCCAGATTTGATAAGCATGAAGCATTCAGGACTGAGCTCTAGTTGTACCCTTCTGGAGACCTCCTTCTGGGCCTCTTCTTTAATCCTGCCAGAGCATCCAACTAAATTATGTCATTTTTTTCTCTGCCAGATTTCAGAGATTACTTGTCATTATCCCCCATGGGATTAACACAGTTTATTTACCATCTAGTACAAAGTAAATACTCTATTAAATATGTTAAATGAAAGAAGAGTATGTCAAATTCCTTACCTGCAGAATTTCCCTACAGCATTTCAGCAATGCTTTCAAAAAAAAAAAAAAAAAAAAAAAAAAAAAAAAAAAAAAAAAATGAGGTTTGATAAGACATTCTTAGTGAACCTCCCCCACCAAAAAAGCTCCTAGTAAACATCAGACTCTTTTCTAAATCTTTCTAAATCTTCACTTTAGCATTTTATAATTTTGCTAGAAATTAATGTATGTTAATCTATAACTCCAAGAGTTCATTCCCTTTGGAACAATTAAAGCATTGTTTGCCTATATGCCTGATCTCTGGATACCTCATCTTTATGACCTCTTAGGAATAAAAGAGAAAAAAATTACTGACTGTGGCTTTGAGTTCACATCTACAAATTCCTTATTCCAAGCTGGATTAAGTCTTCTAGTTATTCAATTAAGCAAATAAATTTAACTATTAACCAAAGCAGTAGTTTATCTATATGCAGAGCTTAATGCTTATTAATAACGATTATTCTGAATGCTTAATACATCTAAATATTTGAAAATGGGTGTTATATTTAGAAAAATATAATTTTGAAAATGCTCCAGAACATAATGATCTCTTACACAGATGAAGATTAAGTAAATGACTGTGTAATTATCAAGTGAATATCACAAAATTATGTGTTTCTTTACCAACATTCATGTTTTTCTTAATTAAGGTTAAGGAGTTCATTTTTTAAAAATGAGCTCTTCCTCAATCTCAGCACCTGTTCTTTCATGATAAATAATGACCTTTACATTTGTAACTAGTTTATAATACCTTAGAAAAAGCAAATGAAATCACTGCCACACAACCTTTACTAAGACATTCTTGTTAGAGATGTATACATGTAGAAACTTTGTATTATATCAGATAAGGCCCCTTAATTCCACTTAATGTATCGGACTTTGTGCAGTAAGTTAAATATTGACAAGACATATTCATTCATAAGAATATCATTAGATCCTTTGGAGTTCACTCATGTTGACATTATTAAAGTATCACTCATTTGTTCCTATTTATTTCACAGGAGGAGGTGGAAACAGATCCAAAAATAAAAGCGTATTGTTAGAATCCTGAGTTTTATATACCATAATGAAAGACTGAACTGCAATTAAAGTTCAAATTGGCCAACTACTGACAACCAAGAGTAGGAGGACATCAAAAATTTGATGGAGTAACTTCCACTGCTTTCTGTCCAGACCTACATTTCAAGATTCAAATCACACTATGAAAATTTCTTATTTTCTCTCTCAGTTTAGCCAGGATCCAGGGATGGGAATCTAGGTAACTCATCCATCTGCTCTCATACTATCAGGCAAATTATAGCTCTACAGAAGGTTTTCCTGCTAACGTGCCAGGAAAACCTATTCAGTAGAGTCTGAGTAGCTCACCAACTCAAGATGTTGATGTCTGTCTACAATAGAGAGAAAATGGGCGTAAAAATCAACTTAATCAAACGCAGGTACCAGCAATCGATCTGGTAGACTACAGGAATTTTAAAATGGGGGGGGGGGGGGCACCTGGGTGGCTCAGTGGGTTAAGCCTCTGCCTTCGGCTCAGGTCATGATCCCAGGGTCCTGAGATCGAGGCCTGCATCAAGCCCCGCATCGGGCTCTCTGCTCGGCAGGGAGCCTGCTTCCTCCCTCTCTCTCTGCCTGCCTCTCTGCCTATTTGTGATCTCTATCAAATAAATAAATAAAATCTTTTTTCAAAAAAGGGGGGGTAGGCAAAAGACACCATCTCTGTACCTTTAAAACTTAACAGTATGGTAGAGAACACAACCATATGAAAACACAATTACAACAAGAACATTAATAGCTAATATATATTGAGCCCTTACCAAGTATTAGGAACTACACTAAGCTTTTTTATTTTTTTTTTTTTTAACATATAATGTATTATTTACTTCAGGGGTACAGGTGTGTGAGTCATTAGTCTTACACAATTCACAGCACATACCCTCCCCAATGTCCAGCACACAGCCACCCCATCTCTCCTCTCCCTTCCACTCCAGCACCTCTCAGTTTGTTTCCTGAGATAAAAAGTCTCTTACGGTTTTTCTCCCTCCCTGGTCCCATCTTGTTTCATTTTTTCCCTCCCTACCCATTACAACCCCCCACCCTGCCTCTCAAATTCCTCCTATCAGAGAGTACGCTAAGCTTTTAAGAGAAAAGTACTTACCAACTGACCCATCTAACAACACTATGAAGTTCTTCGTGAAGCCTGACTTGCTAGCTCCAGGCAGACTTCATCTGTACCCGTGGCACCTGTACCACTGGTGCACCTCGCTCAATGATAGATTCAGACCATACATGTGCACAGAAGCAGTAGAGAGAAACATGTAAGAAAGTGTGTCTGGGATAAGGAGAATGGTTTCACAGGTAGTAAGAGTTAGAGGGATGTACAAGATTAAAAATCTCATGGAACGGTAAACAGGAAAATCTGGCTGAAGCCAGACACAATTTGATTATTTTGTTTGCTTATTTTGTTTGTTACCACAATTTGGACTAGTGATCCTGCCACTTCATTGTTATGAAGAGTCACAAGCTGGCTTTGCTTGAATCATAGCCCCACTTTTCATATCCAGAATTATGTCAAAATAACATTTAAGAATCAGAGCAACCTTAAGATCTTAACTATTTTTAAAATTCCATATATTTAAGACCATCTTTTAAAACTTATCGTATAATACATTTGTATAAAGTTTTCTCTCTTAAATTTACAACCAGATCCATAATGGATTTTTTAAAAAATCCTAAACTACCAGGATTTAACTGTTACAGAACATAAAAGGTGGATTGAATACTAAGAAGAGAGCAAGATGAATTTCAAATTCCAAACACAAGTTTTATCCAGGAAAAAGATTTACTGAATTTTGAAAACTGGAATCAGGGAGGACTTCAAGTTCAGGAAAAATTCATCAGGCCTCTTTCCAGTAGGGGTGAAGTAGGGCTCTCCAGGCCCCTGCCATCTTGCTTCAATTCCAAATTCAACGACAAAGATGCAACTACTAAATCACAAGAATCCCTCTTCCCAAGCCTCCATGCCAGGAAAGAGCAGATACTAGAGCATCAGTGGCATCAGAGAAGAGCACAGACCACAACAGAAGTTTGCACTCCAGCCACTTCAGTATCATGGGTCAACGTGGTACTCTAAGTGCATCCACGGAAGTCCCTGATTATTTTTCAAACGAGTCAACTTCCATTTTTTTTGGATTTGCACGCCTGATGAAGGATTTGCCTTTGTCCCAGGTACTGAGAACACGGTCAGGCTTAGATGTCTTAAGTGGACTTAAAAATACCTATTTTCCCCCAACTACTTTTACAACATTTGAAATCACAAACGTGAATCAGAAGTAACCCTAGAGAACATTTCATTAACCCAATCCATGGCACAAATTTTCTACAATATGACATCTCTGACGTGTATGTCAATCCACTCTCGGCTCAGAACTACTCACCAGAGTTACACTGTTTTTACCTACATAGGAAACATTTGCTGAATGACCGCAGTGTGCTAGGCACTATTCTAGGCACTGGTTAGAACGAGGTAAACAAAGCCTGCTTCCATGGAGGTTACATTTTATGGCAGGCAAACAAAGAACGCAAGTATCAGAGAAAAACATGACAGAATAACAAAGCAAGGAGAAAAAATAAAAAGTAAAAAAAATAATAAAAAATGGGAATAAAAGTAGGGTTAGGAAGTAGCAGCAGTGGGAGGCTGTAACTTAAGACAACCATGGAAGTACACAGATGAGGGAATGATGATATGCAGGCAGTGTTTTCCCAGAAGAGGAATTAGACTAAGCAAAGGTCTGGAATGATAATTTTTATGTCCCTAGCGGCCAGGGTAGCTTAGAGCAGGAGTAAAGAAAAGTAGTAGAGAAGAAGGTCCAGAACAGTGCAGTGCTGCAGGCCACTGGCGTGTCCTGAGACAGCTGGGGAGTGACAGAGGGCAGCACTCTGACTAGCACCGAGGTGGCATGATCTTATTTATATCTTGTAAGAATCACTCCAGCTGTCAAGTGCAGAAAAGACGACAGAGGTGTCAAGGAAAAGGCAGGGTGAACAGTTAGGAGACTTGCAATGCTCCAAGTGAGAGATGTCATTTTAGATCAGGATGTTAAAAGAAGAAGTGATGAAAAATAGATCCTACCCATAATTAGAAGACAGACTCAAAGATTTTCAGGCAGGGGCACCTGGGGGCTCAGGGGGTTAAGCCTCTGCCTTTGGCTCAGGTCAGGGTCTCGGGCCTGGGATCGAGCCCCACATCGGGCTCTCTGCTCAGCACAGAGCCTGCTTTCCCCCCCTCTGTCTCTCTGCCTACTTGTGATCTCTGTCTAATAAATAAATAAAATCTTAAAAAAAAAAAAACCAGATTTTTAGGCAGATTGGATGTGGGACATAGGTAAAAGTCAAGGAGGACTCCAAGGCTTTGGACTCAAACACGAAGAATGCCCTCCCCTGGTATGTGGAAGATGGGAGGCAAAGTAGGAAGCTGGATGAGAAGATGGGCTCAAGAGTCTGTAGATCAAGAAAGAGGTCTGGGTGAGATTCTAGATAGTTGTCAGCAAACACAAGGCATTCCAAAAGCCATGAGCCAGGTTAAGAGCAACAAAGGAGTGACTGTGAACAGAGGAGAGGAGAGCTCCAAGAATAAGCCCCCCACTCCAAGAGAAGGGCTTGCCAATAAGTGTTATGAAAGATGAAAGAGAATTTCAAAGGAGACTGAGAAGGAACAGGCCTAAGGAAAAAGAGGTAGAGCGTGGCATCCTTGAAACCAAAGAAAGTATCTGGGGAAGGCATGACGTAATGTGTCAGTGCCGGCGACAGGTCAAGTAAGAGCAGGTCCAAAAATGGTCTCTGGGACGAGCAACACAGGGCATGGCCATCTTAACGAGAGCGACACTGGTGAAGTGGGAAGGGCAAAACCTGTGGGGAAAGGGGTCCCAAAAGAAAGAGAAGGGAGGAACTCAAGAGAAGGAATATATGCAGCTGTGTCAAGTCAAGAAAAGGAGATAAACAAGACAGTAACTGAAAGATGAAGTAAGGTAGAAAGGATTTCCTTAAAGGTGGCGCCAACCTTTGTTGCAACCTTGTGCATGCTTATGGGAATGATCCAGTAGAAAGGGAAAATGTACACAATAAAAGAGGGAAATAGCTGGAATGACAGTTGAACCGGAAAGAGAGAGGAGCTCTCAGACCTGAGTGCGAGGGTGCACTGACAGAAACTCGGACAGGGCATGCGGAGGAACTGAAAGAAAGTAGAGCGTTTGGCTGGGAGCAGGCAGAAACATCAGAGGATGCAGGGGAGACGGGGAGTTCGAAGACGTTCTCGTTCTGTTTTTCTCAGTGATAAAATAAGCAACATCCTTTCCTGGGTACATAAAAGAATAAGATCCTAGAAATGTACATCCCCTATCATGGAATCTCATTAATTCATAAAAGGAGATAAAAGTTAGGGGGAAAATACATTTAAGCAACTTTCAGATGATTAGATTCTTTATAACGTTTTGATCGTTTCTTAAAAACTTCATTCCATAGAATATAGAGGTAAAATCTCATTTGGAAAAAAAATAATTGTCATCAGAGTCTTTTGTTATATATGTGTCTGTGTATTTTGAAACAAAAATTCGAATTCCAGGTAAAGCTATATTAATAAATATATAAAGGCAATTGTAACAAAATTTAAAAAACATTTTGTCACATGTTAACTACATATACAATGTTATGCCTTCTTTCAAACTCCAAGTCCATTCATGATTTTTTATGTAGTTGTATGTAGTTGTTAATCAGATTCTATTCTTTAGGTTGTTTGTGGATTTGTATGTATCCCAGATGCACATGGTTTCATGGTTTCATATTAATGGCAATGTAATGTTCTACCACATAATTATTTCCTAATCACTAGGCACTCAGAGATTTTCCCCATTTTTTATTATTATTATCTTATAATGCATTATTTGTTTCGGGGTACAGGTCTGTGATTCATCAGTCTTACACAGTTCACAGCACTCACCATAGCACAGGACCTCCCTAGTGTCCGTAACCCATCACTCCCATCCCAACCCTAAGCAACCCTCAGTTTGTTTCCTGAGATTAAGTGTCTCTTATGCTCTTATGGTTTGTCTCTCTCTCTCTCTCTCTTTTTTTAAGAGGGTATGGGCAA
This sequence comes from Mustela lutreola, assembly GCF_030435805.1. Lineage (NCBI taxonomy): Eukaryota > Metazoa > Chordata > Mammalia > Carnivora > Mustelidae > Mustela > Mustela lutreola. The sequence continues at coordinate 73,996,791 of NC_081297.1, read as the reverse complement.
GTGGGGCGGTAGGGGGAGGGAGTCTGAGGGAGAGAGAGAATCCTCAAGCAGACTCCACTGAGTCCCAAGTAGGGTTTGATCCCAGGACTCCACCATCATGACCTGAGCTGAAATAAGAACGGCCGCTCAACCAAATGAGTCACCCGGGTGGCCCTCCCCCAGCTGTTGGTTGTTTTGGGTTTTTTTAAATATTTTATTTATTTTTTCGAGAGAGATCATAAGTAGGCAGAGAGAGAGGAGGAAGCAGGCTCCCCACCAAGGAGAGAGCCCGATGTGAGGATGAATCCCAGGACCCTGGGGTTATGACCTGAGCCGAAGGCAAAGGCTTTAACCCTCTGAGCCACCCAGCGCCGCACCCCCCACCGCAGTTGTTTTAAATTACAGATTGTACATCTATAAATATCCTCATGCAAACAGAGTTTATTTCCTTATACTATAATCCCTCAAGTGAAATTTCCAGATCAAAAAGTATCAGCAGTTTACAAATGAACTTCAAAAACACCGACCTTGCATTATTGACTTCTGTACTGCAGTGTTTAATTTGGTACTAATATATGTCAATAATTCGAAATAGGTTTGTTGAATTAGTGAACAAAAGAGCAAATGAATGAAACATGTTAAACATGTCAGGATACTATGTAGACTATTCTCTACAAAAAATTATTGCAGGAGCACCTGGGTGGCTCAGTTGGCTAAGTGTCTGCCTTCAGCTCAGTCATGATCCCAGGCTCCTGGGATCAGGAAGCCTGTTTCTCCCTCTCTCTCTGCCCCTTCCACTCTGCTTGTGCTCTCCCACACGCAAGCGGTCTCTAACTGACACATAAAATCTTTAATAAAAATTTTAAAGATTTTAAAAAATTATTCCATTTTCCAACCAGAAAAGCTCTTCCTAGGGTACAACTAGCCAAGTTGTTTGTAATTTGCTCATTTAGTATGATGTAACCTTAATTATAACTTCAAATTATTAACAAGGTTTAACATTTGGCTAAGAGTTTATTCACTAATTGCATTTACTTTGCTGTTAAACAGTCTATTTAATATGGTATGAGCATATTTTTTTCTGTTAAACAAATGTACCACAATATTTTTTCAATCTGTCATCTTGCTTTTAAAACCCCTAAAGGTTTTAAGGATGCCTGAGCGGCTCAGTCGGTTAAGTATCTGCCTTGGCCTGGGGTCATGATCCCAGGATCTGAGGATCGAGTCCCGGATCAGGCTCCTTGCTCAGCAAGAAGCCTGCTTCTCTCTCTGCCTGCCATCTCCCCTGCTTATGCTACCTTTCTCTCTGACAAATAAACAAACAGAATCTTAAAAAAAAAAAAAAAAAAAAACTCTAGAGGTCTTAAAAATTATAATGAACCATATCACTGATAAAATCACTCCATTCCTATTTTTTAAACTTTAATATCATAATACCTTACAATATTGAGACTAAATTTCATTTACATTTTTATTCATACTATTTCCTTTTATCAATTATTTAATAATTCTTTTACCTGTTGTCTTATCTGATTTGTTGAATACTAAATCCAAATAGCTGGACCTATTACTGAAATTGTCATTCTATGCTACTCATCTCTTTTCTGACTTTAATAACATATTATTGCCATATAATAAAGTATTATATATTTAGAGTAATTTTTATCTAGTCTTTCATTACCGCTCCCTTAACCTCATCACTATTCCTTTGACAATCAGTTTTAGAATCCTACAAAGTATCTTACAAGGATTTTAATTACATACATGTAATTAAATTACGTGAAATACATTAAATCCATCTACTTACCTAGGAAATATCACTATGACTATTCAAACTTCCACAATCAAGAACTGGATTTTTCATCTAATGGAGAGGTAGGGCACACACAGGTCCTTGATCAGAAACCCAGATTTGAATTTCAGCACTGTCATGAACACTGATAATGTATCAAACTTCTCTACACTTCCTTAAATTCACTTGAAGTATGGAAAATATGAACCTTCTTGGTTAATGAGTGAATACACATAAAACACAAGCACACACAGGCATAAAGGAAGAGCTTTGCTTCAGGATCTCTCTACTGTCCTTTGACTTTTTAAAATACTTCTAATAAGCTGCCTTTAAGTAAGCATTACGCCCTAGGAAATGAAGATTAGGGATTTTCAGAAAGAGATTATTCAAGAAAAAATGACACACTGTTAGAATTCTAGGTTTTTGGATAAATTTTAACACTGGAATCATTTAAAAGAGACAAGTACATGAAATAATAGTAAACTTCTAAAATTCTACATATTTTCCTCACATAGGAGTGAATAAAATGAAAGATCCTGTAAGAACTCCCAAAAAGCTTTCATTCAACAGGCCCAAGAAAGGACAGGAACAGTTTTGGGTTTTGTGTTTTCTGCATCAGAAACTTCACCTGCGGCACCAACTTCACTACCGGGTGGGCGAGACGGCCTGTGAGCCCTGCATGACCTCTGAGATGCACGTGCCACTTACCTGCAAAATCACAGGCGGTGGGGTTACAGTGAGTTCACTAGTCCGAAAACAGTGGAATGAGGAAAATCAGAAGCCATTTCCTTTATGATTTTATAGTAAATATTAGAATTAGGTGCTTGGCAGTAACTTCTTCAGATCTTACCCTAATGTTAATTTATAATGATGCCTGCATTTCCAGAATCTGTGAAGTCCGCTGTCAGGTGTGCCTGCAACTCATTTTCAGTCATCATACTTTTCTTTCAGAACTACAAGCAGTTGCTAAATGAAAACTAAATGGTCAGTGTTTAGTCCTTGAATATGATGCATGCAATTTTGGTTTCCAATTTTCTCTGTTGTAAGGAATAAGCGTATGACATAGAGTCATAAACTAAGCCCCAAAATACAATAATGGAGTTTTATATGAAAGCTTCCATTACTAAAATTCTTTTTACTACAAGGCTATTACTTTCAAGTTTTTATTAAAACTATTCATTCTTTGTCTCTTAAGAAGCATATATATCTTTTCCACTGGGAATTGAACTATTTTGTCTACAAACAGGAACAGAAAATATTACATAAAATATTACATTATAGACATATCTAATAGCACAGCTCCAGCTGGTCTCTTACTACTAGCCAATATTATACCCTAACAAATAGGTTCCCAGTTGGACTACCTTCTTATCCAAGTCCTATACCTCTGGAGGGAAAATTGCTTGCTCTCCTCAATGCTTTGTATTTATCCCCTTCTCCCTTTCCTCACCAGAAAACTATCCTCTCAGAGGACCTATGTTTATAAGCTTCTCCAAGACCCAGTTCAAAACTTCTCCAGTCTTGCGAAACTGTACATAATTTCAAATAAACACTTGAAAGACAGTACTGTTCTGCTTTCAAATTACTCATTCTTCCAAATTTGTTCAATGCATACTATGGAATTTTTACTCATCTGTTAATAGTTATGATAAACATTAAGATCTAATAATAATTTTATTTCCCCTAACTGCAAAATGTTGGTAGGGTGACGACAGAGATGGCTACACCTGATAACACAGCTACTGTTTTCCTGATACCCAGGTACCTGTACATGCATGAGCTCATGTACTTTCTACAGCAACCCTGTTTTCTAAGTGCTATCATAACACTCACTCTAGAGATGTGGAAACTGAGGCACACAGTGGTAATGTGCCAAGGGTTACACAGGTCACGTGTGACTATTTAACAAAACAGTGATGCTTTCCCTTGCCAGGTACTGTGAAAGCAACTTAGAAATAAACTCATTTAATCCTCAAAACTACCCTAAGAGGCAAGTATCATCCCCATTCTTCCAATGAGGATACTGAAGCACAAGACTTACCATGACCTCCCGAGTCGTTAAGTGGCCAGCCAGGGTCTGAGCCCAGGCAGTGCAGACCAGATGCCTTAAGCTTCACCAGGCTACTCCACTTTCTGAATTAACAGTGCAGCAATCAAATGTGGATCTGAAGTTTCTAAGTGTTAAACTATAGCAACATCCTGTTGAGAATTATATTTATGTGTTCTTTAGTTTTACATATTCGGTCCACATATTTCTTTTAACATTATTTATTTGAGAGAGCAGGAGGGAGTAAGTGGGGGAGTGGCGGAGGGAGAGAATCCGCAGGTAGACTCCCTTCTATTAGCAGAGCCCCACGGGGTGCTTGAGCCACAACCCATGAGATGATGACCTGAGGTGAGAGAGAGTTGGAAGCTTAACTGACTGAGCCACCCAGGTGCTCCTACATATATTCTTTATCTACATTCTTTAGTATACACATTTAAGAGCTTAATATATAAAAATTATGGTACTAAGTGCGGTGAGAGGACTTAAATACTATTAATACCTTATTAGTTAATACCAGGAGTTTCTGGTCTATCAGTAGAAAAGAGCCATGGCCAAAAACCATAGGACAAAGAATGATGCAGTTAAACGCCATAAATACGGCTCAAAGAAAGTATTAATGTTTAGCAAAGGCCAACGAAGAACGTTTTCATGATAAAGCTGGACCTGGAAGGAAGGGTAAACATCCTACAGATACTTTTTTTTTTAGATTTTATTTATTTATTTGACGGGGAGAGAGAGAGCACACATGCACAAGGAGAGGGAGCAGCAGAGAGAGAGAGGGAGAAGCAAGCTCTCCATGGAGCAGGGAGCCTAATTCAGGGCTTGATCCCATGTCCCTGGGATCATGACCTGAGCTGAAGACAGACACAAACCCACTGAGACACCCAGGCACCCCAACATCCTACAGATACTTCTATCATAGGATTAACAACACATCACTGTGATCTCATGTTTTTCTTTCCCAGTAGACTTAGGTCTTTTAAAAACAAGGATTTTTATCTTCATCTCTCTAGCACTCAACAAAGTCATCACTCAGAAAATGGCTATGTGAAGAGGGTAGAGAGAATGTTATGGAAAAGCCCATTCCAAAAAGAGATCGTAAGCTTAAAGAGAAAAGCAGAAAAGGAATTTTTAAAATCTTAGTTGCTGTACCACAGGCAGTATCTCTGTGCAGACCAAGTCCCGGGACCCCATTTTCACCGCATTCCATGAGAATGCAGCCCCTCTACGGGGATTATGGAGCTGCTAGATTGTACAACACAACAGGCCTGATTACAGGCATCCCTGGTCACACGTTCTTGGCATGGGAAAGAAATGTCCTAAGCAACTCTGCTTTTCTCCTTGCCACTCCTTGATATGCTGTGGCTGTACTCTTTTTTTTTTTTTAAAGATTTTATTTATTTATTTGACAGACAGAGATCACAAGTAGGCAGAGAGGCAGGCAGAGAGAGAGGAGGAAGCAGGCTCCCTGCTGAGCAGAGAGCCCGATGTGGGACTCGATCCCAGGACCCTGAGATCATGACCTGAGCCGAAGGCAGTGGCTTAACCCACTGAGCCACCCAGGCGCCCCATGTGGCTGTACTCTTGAAGAACTCATTTTAAGAGTTTATATTTTAAAATTTAACATCCACATAATATCATGGAAAATAATTATGCTAGTTATATAATAATATTATATTATTATAATATAAAATAATTATGCTAGTTTCAGAGAGAAGGGACAGTACCACAGAGCAGTTGAGCATGGACAGACTCCAAAGCCAGACCTCTTGGGAGCCAACTGAGGCCCCACCACTCAGAAGCTTTATGACCACGAGAAAACTACTTCCTCTCTTTCTGCCTAAAACATCTTCATCGTGAAAAGAAAAAAAAAATGATATGGTCCCACCGGGCTATTATGAGGATTACGTGAACCTATGCAAAGCATTGAGCAGAGTGCCTGCCACAGAATAAACATGGAACAAGAGTTAGGTATTAATCGATTGCCCATTCACATCGGGCCCTGCAGAGTAACTGTTCATACTCCCCTCCCCACCCAGTGCAGGCCAGATATGATGAAATCAGGGACAGAATGCTGATGCTGGCACACAATGGTGCGCGCCCTCCTGCCCCCCCCCCCACCACCACACTGCTGTAGTGCTGTGAAATAAAATTCCTGCCATGTGGCTTCTGACACATGCTGCAAACCCCACCGCTCCAAACAGTGGTGTTAAGGCCCAAGTATAAAACATGCAGTACTCCCAGTGAAAGTTTAGAAGTATCTATAAAACTTAACTCTTTTTTCTTGACATCCAGGGAAATTAAATTTTAATTTGTGGAAAAAAAACATTTTGGGGTTTCCAGAGAGTACAGATTTTCCACGACAACAGAAGTTTTCTCCACAGAAGTGTTGCTACAACCTACTCTGAAGGTCAAAAGGAAAAGAAAGTTAAGAGGAATGAAAAGAGTTTTAGAGGGGGCACCTGGGTGGCTCAGTGGGTTAAGCCGCTGCCTTCGGCTCAGGTCATGATACCAGGGTCCTGGGATCGAGTCCCGCATCGGGCTCTCTGCTCAGCAGGGAGCATGCTTCCCTCTTTCTCTCTCTCTTCCTGCCTCTCTGTCTACTGTGAAATCTCTCTGTCAAATAAATAAATAAAATCTTTAAAAAAAAAAAAAAAAAGAAAAGAGTTTTAGACAGGAAGGATGGATAAAGGAACCAAGTATGATCAGAAAAAGAAAAGGAAAATAGCCTCCTGGGCTTTTCAGTAAGAAAGCAAAGACTGCTTGCTCTTTGAGATCTACGAGCAGGTTCTATATCATCAGATGTGTTAAAGTCAAAGGCATCAACGTCAAGGTAGTCAACTTAAACTGTGTTCTGACTTTGAACTTAAATACAGACAGAAATATGGACGGATGAAAAAGTAGTGTCTTAGACTGAAGTCACATGAACAACTTCATAGAACACATGTTAACAGGCTTCTCTGTCATCCTACTGACAACTCACTGGAAGAGGGTGTTGCCACACTACTAGGCAAACATAATTAGGTCATAATCCTCCTTGTAACTCTGCCACCAGGCAGAAAAGTAGAGTGGGTGGAGCACATACAATGTGTCTGAAACAAACAGAGGAAGTAAAACAAAGCTTTCCTTTGCATGTCCGTTTCATGCTGGTAAATCCAAATTGATGGCAAACAACAAAAATAAAATTACATCAGCTGATATTTTAAAAGCCTGGTTGATTCTAACTAATTCTGTTTACCTAAATTCTTTATTGACTTTAATCTCAGTACTGAGTGAGTTTTGTTGTTGTTGTTGTTTTTAAGATTTTATTTATGTATTTGACAGAGAGATCACAAGTAGGCAGAGAGGCAGGGAGAGAGAGAGAGGGAAGCAGGCTCCCTGCTGAGCAGAGAGCCCGATGTGGGGCTCAATCCCAGGACCCTGAGATCATGATGTGAGTTGAAGGCAGAGGCTTAATCCACTTAACCACCCAGGTGCCCCCCCCCAGTGAGTTTTTGATCAAACAAGACTTTACATTCGCTTTGCATCAAAGAAAAAGATTTCAAAGTGCTATCTGAATTAAAAAAAAAAAAAAAGTTTTATTTTTAGAAATATTACTCTTATAACAGACTGATTATAAGGAACAATACGCAGCCACAAACTGTGTACCAGTAGAGGGAGTATTGGGACGGGAAAAACTGATATAGATCTAGGATTAATTCAACAAACCCAATGCTGTATAATTAATGTCACTTCTCAGTAAAGGTTTTAAACACTGGTGAATATCTGAATTTAGACACTTCTTGGTATTTGCTACACAGGCACTAAGTCACTGCTTATAAGGAGCAGTGCAGTAAATGCCAACACCATGGAGAAAGGACTAAATGAGACAGTCTGGTCCCAGAACTCAACTCACGACAAGAACAAAATAAACCAGAGGAACCAAAGGGTACCTCTGGTGAAAACAAAAGTCTAAAGAAACGCCCTATTCAACCAGGCACTTGGTCAGCTGATTTTGTTGTAAAAAGAAAACAAAATCAAACACTGATACCCAATTTCTGAGGTTTCTTTCACCATACAACTCATTTAATACAGACGAACAACTATACTCTACTGTTTAGTTATCTTTAACCTTTTTCAAAGGTTTCTGTTGAAGCCTCCCCACCCCCGCACTCTTCCTACTCCAGTAACTAATAGCCACTTACTATACTTGACCCACCCTGCAGTAACCATCTCAGCAAAGAATTTCTAATACTACAAATTCATAGAGGTAAAAAGGTTTGCGGAAGAAATTAGAGTTTAAAAACAAAAGGGTGGGGAGAAAAAAGACCAGACACAAAGGATGTTTAATCTGATCGCATCATTTATAGCTTAAAACTTCCCATGACTGTCCCTATATAGATACTGTCAAAGAATCCCTATTCAGCATAAACCGCCCCCACCCCCGAAACATCATTCTAGTTTCATGAGGGCCCATCACCACCCTTCATTCACTTTGAGCTTCTACAACTGTTTTTTTATGCCTTTACACTTGCTTTTAATGCTACCGTAAATGCCCAGTAGAGTAATACAAGCAAAAGACTCTGAGTGGTTTTTTAATCCTTTGTACCAGTGACCTTGTCATTTAACTGATATAAACTGTTTCTACATCCAGCAAAAGTGGACCTGTTTCTCATCTACTTCAGAGTTAGAATAAATGAAATAACATACGTAAAGTAATGCAGGATGCCAAGTAGAAACTAAAGCACTAAATATTCGATCCTTTTCCCAGCTACCTCTACATCTCAACTCCTACCTACCCTTTAAACCCCATTTTAAATACATGTTTGTAAAACCTTCCATGTGTTCAATTTACTCCCCCCCCCCCCAAAAAGAATCAACAGCCTATTCTTCTGGCTCATAGAGAAACTTCTATTGTATTTTAATTGTTTGTTGATGGTCTTTCCATTCTATTAGAGAATGAACACCTCCAGGGTGGGATTTTTATCTAGTTACTGCCTACTCCAAATCTGACAGAATCAATAATGTAAGCTTAATTAGCATTTGTTGAATAAATGAATGATCGCATTAAAGTATTAGAAACTAAAACCCTTAGATGGCCTTTCAAATATTTTGATAGTAACACTTTTTTAAAGAGCAGTCCTATGTTAAAATGGTACCCTAACAGAAATGGAATTATTTTTTTAATGTTTCTGCTCACTATTCCAAACAGTAAGTGCCTCCTATAGGCTAGGAATACCCATCAGTGAACAAAATGAACAAAAGCCCTGTCCCTATGGGCTTATATTTACTACGGGTAAATCTGTGGAAGAGTTTATAACAGCAAATTTGTCTGAAAAAAATAGCAAAAGCCACATTTTGTTATTCATCAACATCACTAAGTATCAAAAAGACCAAACAAAAACAAAAATAAAAACAAAACAAAAAACACCAAACTTCCCATAAAATTTAATTACTCAAAAAAAAAAAAAAAAAGGCATGAAATTCACCCAGATTTAGTGTACTTAAGCAAGCAAAACTGATTTAGTGTCTCCCTAGCGCACCCCCCCTCCAAAAAAGCTCATGTTAAGGACACATTTCCTTGTAACTAAAAATAACTGACTTCTCCTTTGGGAGGTGAGTAATCCTTGTGAGTTTTAAGGATTTTACATGTACAATTACATGCTTTGTATAATCCTAATTCAAAATGTGGTCTATTTCAAAGCTTATTCATGACTTTAGCATTCCTCATTTTATAAGTAAAGAAGGCCTATGTACTTCGTATCAGGGTTTCTATTCTAAGAGTGTCTTGCTGACAGATGGGTCTCACCAGGACCATGTCTCAACTGGGATGCAGAGTCAGGCAAGCCACCCAGGTGTCAAAGAACAAGGATGTGAGATACACACGTGTCTACAGTTCCCGCACATCAACCTTTCCAATCTTACCTCCTCTTCATTCTCTTTGTTGCAACCACCTTGGACCCCAAGCTTAGAAGGTCCTTTCTGCATCTCTGTTAAAACACTATTCATGTGTCAACATACCATTTCTCCAAGGAAGAGCTTCCGGCTTCCTTCTCTTAGGATAACTGCAGCCTTTTTGAATGCATCAGCCCTCTCTCCCTGACAGATCTTCTCAGGGAGCCTCGCAAATTCTATCTGGATTATTCCTACCCCGCTACTCTTACTGGATTTAAATCCTCCTCACCATTCTGCTACCCACAACAGGGGCTCAATTTTCCCTGCAGATAAAGAGTAAACAGAGTATCCAAATACCCAATATTTGTCACACCTAAACTCTAGGAAGCTTCATTCAAAGATCTCTGCAAAACATTATCCAATTTCAAAATCACAAGATTCACTCTTACTGAACAAATCTTGCCACCTAAAATTGTTATTTCTAGGTCAGAAGGAACAATAAACATGGTTCATGCGTCCCAAGCAGAAAATAGGGAGAAAAGAAAGTTATTTATCGAAGGGTCCTGAAGGCACAGGTAGTTCCTCTACAAAGAGGTTTCATTTCAACTGTACTTTTTGGTCATTTTGGACTTTAATGTGCCAACTTAATATTTTACTGAGAGACTGGCCCTGCTTCCCTAATTAACAGTACAATAAACAAAAGTCAGTAATGACAGATTTGGGATATAAAGTGCAGTGAGCTAGAGTTTGGTCTCATGGTTCCTAAACAGGGAATAGTATAAATGGGGCTCACTTGCCCTTAAAGACTATAAGGAAGGGGGTGAAAAACATAGTATGTCAAGCAGTGAATGGACAAATCATTAGGAGTCCCAGGTTTAAAGAGTTTTTATCAAGCGCCAGCCATAGGGGGAAAAAAAAATAACTTCAACAGCACTCTAAAGGAAGGAAACTGACTTATAAAGTGAAACACTTAAAAAGCATCAGCAGCATGTCTTAGAAAAATTACTAGATTTACAACCCCCTACTTTCCCTCAAAAGTGCTTTCTAATAATACCGAGCACATTCCAAATAGCTTCTGTCTGCCAAGAACTTGCCAATTGTACCTCCCCTGCTCAGCAACCAGGGTGAAAAATCAATGCCAAGGGAACCTTAATCCTTTCATTTTTGAAGTAATTGCAAACATCTATCTTGCTGGGCATTTATCCACAGGGGGAGTGGCTCCTAAATGAATTTAATAAGTGAACATGACCTTTAATAGATAATTTGGTTCCCAATGGAAAGAGAGGCAAAGCAAAAAAGAATGGGTGAATATGGATTTAAAGAAAAAAGTTAGAAAAACACAGAGAGAAAAAAAAAAAAGAAAAGAAAAACACAGAGAAGGAATTCATTTGGGAAAATATATGAAAGCAAGAGGCAACAAAACAGTGATGGCAAAAGGAAAAAAAAAAAAAAAACAACTAATACTCCAAAGAAATGACTAGAGAAGGAACGAGTATATGGGTAGCAAAGAATAGAGTCCAGAATCACTTGATTAACTTTAAAAATTATCTTACTGGGAATTTAAGACTGATGGGACTCGGAGTTTGGAATCCTAGAAAAGAAAAGGGGCTAGCAGTAGAAAAAGTGAGACAATACAATAAAGAGACCCTCCCCTCAGAAGCTCTAGAGGGACATCAGGTAGGGCTGGATCAAGGTGATGACTGGGGTTCACAGAAGTGCTAGGAGATGTAACAATCGCGCGGACTCACTGTCCATGGGAGATCGAAGATTCCACGTGGGCTTCTGGGAGGCCACAACGAACACCACCACCCCCACACACCCTCCGCCGGACACTTAGAGCCCAGAGTAACAAACAGATGGGCTCTCGAAACCAGACATGTGGAATGTTCTTGGGGCCACTAAGCCCGGACGGGGACCCCAGCGGGGCAAAAGGAATGCAGGGACCAGGGTCAAGGGCGCCCTTCGCAGAGAACCAACTCACCGATGCCGAGCCCCACGACCAGGCGGCCGGCGAGCAGCGTCTCCTTGTTGTTGGCCGCGGCCAGCACCGCGGACCCGGCCGTGAAGAGGGCACTGGCCAGCAGGATGGCGGCGCGGCGGCCGAAGACGCCGTTGAGGGCCCCGCCGGCCAGCGCCGAGACGGCGGCCGCCCCCACGGTGCTGGACACCAGCAGCTCCTGCCACAGCGCGTCCAGGCTGAGCTGCCGCTTGAGCAGCAGCATGGCCCCCGACACCACGCCGGTGTCATAGCCGAACAGGAAGCCGCCCAGCGCGGAGAAGACGGCCACCACGTACACGAAGGCGGGGGTCTCGTCCTGCTGGAACTGCCGCCGCGCCGCGCGCTCCAGGTCCCCGACGCCGCTGCCGCCCGCGCCCGCGCTCTGCAGGCTGGCGCTCGACTCGGCGGCCGCCAGGAGGCTGCGCTCCCCGGCCGCGCTCGCCGCGTCCGGCTCCTGCTGCTTCCTGCGCCGCTCGCCCATGAGGCTGCTCAGGCTCCGCAGCGTGTACTCCACATTCTCGCTCGCCTTGCGGGACATAGGGCAGGGGCCCGGGACTTCCCGGGGGGGCGAGGCTCCGCGGGCCGGCGGTCTCCGAGGGCTGGACAGCCCAAAAGGGCAGGACCTACGCCGCCGCCTTCCTCCTCCCGCCTCCCGCTCCGGCTGCCACGGCAGCAGCCGCCGCCGCGGCTGCTCCGGGTAGAAAGTTGCTGCCCGCGGAGCTCCGGCGCTGCGGAGTTGGAGCCTGGCGGGTCTCACTCGAGACTCACGCCCCGCGCCTGCCGAGCTGGCGCTGCGGAGCGGGCGGGAGGCGGGGCCGCGGGTCACGTGCACTCCGGGCCAGCGGGGCAGGGCCGCGGAGACGCTCCGCCCCCTCCCTGGGTGGAGCCAGGCTCGGGCCGCCCGAGACCTCTAAACCCCACCCTCCCGGTCTGGGGCGACCTCTGACCCAGGCTCCTTAATTTAGGGTACTGGCATCCTTAGGAAATAACCAGGCCTGGGGGCTGCAACTGGGGAGCTGGCCAATGTGGGAATGCCAAGTTAATAGGCTTCAGACAAGAGAAAAGAGCTGCAATGCTTGCACAGTGTGGGAAGCCAGGGAGAGAAAGCCTTAAAACAGCCTGATCTGCCTTCTAGCAACCGAGGGATGGCCAAAGCTGGAAAAGGCCTAGAAAGATATATCCTGCTATGGTACATAGCAAGCCTTCTTTCTTCTATAATAGTGTGACGTAAATGAGCTAGCTCTGGAGCATTCACAGCTGTGTTCTCCCATCTCTACAAGCAGTCTCCCCTCATTGCCAGTCTCTCCTCAATTTATGCTTATTGTAAAGATATGGTACATCTTAATTCTTTAAGGACAGAGGTAACGCACCCCTCCTGCCGATGAATCCCAAAATTCTCCATGAATTCCTGATGTGTAAAAAAAAATTTACATGTATGCATTCCACTGGTGTATAACCAGATACTTCCCACTGGCAGAAATTAAACCTGTAGAATCCGATCTCTGATTTAATAGGCAGCCTCCACCTCCCTCCCCTAACAGGCGCACCAAATAAAGGAGGTGCCTTATTTGCTTGAAACAAAACAAAGATGGCATTATTTGTAACAGATTTTTTTAAACTGTTAAATTAATTGCCTGTTGTTGAGTCCCCTCTACTTTAAGTCATTTGTAAATCATTTTATACAGTTCCACTTCAAAAGAGAAAGGTTTCTCTCTAATTTGCTTTCTTTAGGCTGAGGGCATGAGTTAAAGCAACATATGATTCTATTTCTTACAATTTCAGGGCCCTTATTTCCTTTATTTGAGCAAAAGTTTCTTAGCCTGAGGCCTATTTTTCATGCAGCTTTTTCCTCTTAGAGAAAAAGATTTTGTCATCCCTATTTCAACAAAAAGTTTTATTAGAATTTGCCAAAATTGCTTTCATTTGGATTGTCATGATTATCTCCGTAATATAGCTTTCTTTTCCAGCAACCAGGAAAAATGAATGAATGAGCTGAGAGGGTTTAACTGTTTAAACTGATTGTGTGGCTTTAAAGGAAGGCTCTATCCTGATTCCCAAGGATCAATTAAACAAAGAGCTCTTAGCTCCGGAGCAAGGAACTCTAATATTCAGACTTCAGGAAAGATTCAGGTGAGAGCGCGTCTTTTTCCGCGTTTACTGTAGAAAACCTGCGCCCCCTGGTGGTGAATCGGCTCACCATTTTTATTTTTTTATTTATTTATTTTTTTTTTTTAAGATTTTATTTATTTATTTGACAGACAGAGATCACAAGTAGGCAGAGAGGCAGGCAGAGAGAGAGAGAGGAGGAAGCAGGCTCCCCGCTGAGCAGAGAGCCCGATGCGGGGCTGGATCCCAGGACCCCGGGATCATGACCCGAGCCGAAGGCAGAGGCTCTAACCCACTGAGCCACCCAGGCGCCCCGGCTCACCATTTTTAAAGAGACCGACTCCCTATGTGAGAATCGGCTGATATTGTTAAGTTACTCTTGTTGAGCTACAACAAACTGCCTTTTATTCCAAGCAGGTGTAGTAAGTGCTCCTGAGTATTCTTCGGTAGAAATTCAGATTTGGTGTCACAGAACACTAAACCACTTAAAATTGTTCTGTATCATCAGGACATTTATAAATCTAAGGTCAGATTATATCTCAAAAGAAATACGACATGAAAAAAAAAAGTTATCAGAGAGTTAAGCAGAGTTCTCCTCCGCGTTGGAAGGAGCCAAGTTTATTTTACACCAGAGCGGATTCCTAAATGGAGTTCCCTGAATCCTGTTCCAGCTGCAGACCATGGTGAAATGGAAAGCTCGTCAGCGGAGAGTCAAGACGTTAGTCCCATCACTATTGCTGTTTTACTGTTCAACTTGGAACAAAGCTCTAGGTTACTTTGTACCTTGTTTTCTTATTTGCATGGCAGATAAATGTTCCACTTTGGAACTCATTGGCTAGAGCGAGCATGGAAAAAACATATTTTGAAATACAAGTGGTTGCCATTACAGAGTAAATAGTAATTATAAACATCATGATTAGTTTGCAAGTAAAGTTCAAAAGCCCCTGTTTTAAGTATATTTGCTTTACAAACCTCCAGGAACACTAAGGATTTGCCATAGAAGAGGGGGAAAAGGGGCAACTGGGTGGCTCAGTGGGTTAAACGTCTGCCTTCCGCTTAGGTCATGAACCCAGGCTCCTGGGCTCAGGCTCCTCTTGGGCTCCCTGCTCAGTAGGGAGTGTGCTCCTCCCTCTTTCTCTGCCCCTCCCCCGGCTTGTGCTTGCTTTCTCTTTCTCTCTCTCTGTCAAATAAAGTAATAAATCCTTAATAAAAAGAAAAAAAAAAAAGGAAGAGGGGTAGAAGAGGTTTTAGTTACACTGCTCTAGATCCTGAGTAACAGACCAATGAATTGGGTTACTAACTCTGTAGAAGTTGTTGTTGTCTGTAGTGGGGGTAGTAGCAGTGTTGTCCTTGTGTTTATTGGATCTTTATTTTTAATTTTATGAGTAATTGATCCTTGCTGTAAAACAGTCTAAAAAGAAACACATAAATCTCTTCCTAATCATCTGTCCTGCCATAAGAGCCCCCCTTCCTCAGAGATAACCACTCCTACCACTTTGATATGTATCTTTCTAGAAACTTCCCTATGAATTTGTATGTATTATGCATTTATGGGTACACAATAAAATGCAAAGGTTGTTTTGTTTTTGCATTATTTAGATTGCAAAGGAGAAAACAACCCCAATCAAACTGGTTTAAACCAAAATCATAAGGAAGAGAGAGACTTTGTTGGTTCCTGTCTCTTAAATGTCTGTAATAGGCTGTTTTCAAAGAAGCTGGATGTAGGACTCAAACTCCAGCATGTCCCCAAGAAGAGACTTTGCTCCATCTCTCCACTTTCCAATTCCATTTTCAAACTCCACTTTCAAATTCCACATTGTGGTCACACGGCTACAGCAAGCTCCAAACTCTATATCCCATCATGTCTAAGGGTCAAAAAAGGGTTTCTTTCTCTGAAATCCTCAAAAACTTATTGTACGTATCCAGTTAGATCTGTCAATTATATGCCTATCCTTGACCCACTTACTGTAGCTGAGAGATTGCTTGCTAACCAGTTAGGGCCTACCATTGTCCACATCTTGAGCTATGAATGGAGGTAAATCATATGGCTGAGGTTGTGAAACCTGGGTAGAATTTTGCCAGAAGACAAGTAAAGAAATACTGGACCATAAAACCAACAGATTTGAGTTACTATAAGTAGCTAGTACAATGACACGGCATAAAAACTAAGTAAAGCATTTCAAGGATGAGAGACAAGCTAAGCAAGTCAAATATATTGCATAGACATCAAAGAAAATAAAAATTCACATGAAATCATAACTATTCCTATGAAAAAGTCAATGGTGAAGATTAATGTATACCACCATGACTATAGTTAATTGTTAATAATAATATGTGGTATACTTTAAATTTGCTAATAGAGTATATCTTAAGTGTTTTCACACACACAAAAAACCCTGTTAGGTGGTGAATATACTATATGCTAATTAGCTTCACTGTGGTCATTATTTCACAATGTATATGCATATCAACACCTTAATATATGCAATTTTTATTTATCAATCATGCCACAGTAAAGCTGGGAGGGGCGAAAGGTGATTGCTGAGAATCAGAATATTGTTTTGATGGTCTTATGTTCAGAAACTCCGTAATGCCAGAATCCTGCCCTATTGACAATTCCTTCTTTCTGTACAAGTAATAGACAATAGCAGCACCAGAATAAACATACTATATTGCTAATAAGCACAAAAATAAAGTGTGGGTCTCTTGGCATGTTTATGAAATGTAACAATGGGTGCTTAGGCAGTCCCCCCAAAATCTTGCCTTTCTTCAACTTGCTTTAAGGAGTAGGAAAGATGGGATGAGGGAGGGAAAGAATGCAGGGTAAGAAAAAAAGAAATCAGCATGCCCCACTAGACCAATGCCCTGTCTAGATCTGCTTACTACAGGGAGACAGGGAATAGGAAACACAAAAGAAAGCATGAGTCATGGATGATATTTTAACACACATTGATCTTGTCCACTAATAACCACGACCCAACCAGGAAGAGAACCTGTAACACAATGTAATATCTTCTCCTCTTTGGGGCGGAAAAGCTTGCAATAACTCTTCCCAGTTGGAGACTTAAAAAAAAAAAAAAAAAGATTTTATTCATTTGAGAGAGTGTGTGCGAGTGAGAGAGAGAAGGATTGGGGGAAAGGGCAGAGGGAGAGGGAGAAGCAGACTCTCCATTGAACAGGGCTCCATTCCAGGACCCTGAGATCATGACCTGAGCCAAAGGCAGATGTTTAACTGGCTGAGCCACCCAGGTGCCACTGCCATGCACCTCCACCCCCAACACATACACATTCAGAGACTTTAAAGAGAGTAACTTCAATTAAGAGAAAAATAGCAAATGTAGCGGTGTTTTCTAGAAGTCTCTTAGTAGATGTAATAAAGGAGGGAAGAGCTTAAAGGCTTATCAGGATCAGGGGTAAGGATGGGGGTTCAGACATGACTTGAGTTTACTCATATGCTAAAGTGAAAAGAAGAAATTCACAACTCAAGAGCCTAAATGATTGATAGAGCAAAGTCCCAAAGAAGACACAGGGTAAGAGCAAGTTCATCAGAGGAGAAGCTAATTTAGCCATGGGGTGAGGGAACTTTTCTTCCTCTGAGAAAAAGGCAAGCAAAAAAGGATAGTAGGAAAGAAGAACATGGCATTAATAATAAGAATGAGGAAATAGTTCTATTAAATGAATGATAGGGCAGGGAAAGGGGGATGGAGTAAACCTAGATACTGTAGCAGAAAGACCCAAGTTCCTATATTTACTCTGTTAATTATGTGACTGTGTGACTTGAGCAACTTACTTATTCCTTGAAGTTTTTAATTTTCTCTTCTGTAAAAGGGAGATAATAACATTGTATCAGTATTTACATAGTTTCAATTCTGAATAGCAGAAAATCCATACTCAAAATATGTTATTATACATTACAGAAATGTATTATTGCATGAATTTGAATGTTAAGGGGGGCAGCATGAAGAATGTTATAAACATCCTTTGAAAAATGGCATCGAAGTTCCAAATTCTATCCTTTTCTCCCCTCTACTATTCTTAGGGTACATATTAGGTTGGCACTCCACTGGCTTCCCCTCAAAGTGGTAAGAGGACACCAGCATTTCCAGGTATCATATTTTTTCAAAGTATACAGAAAAATGTAGTGCCTGGTTCCTATCCTCAAATGTAATATATTCCAGGTAAAAGGGCCTGCAAGACCATATATAAAAATAGCTAACAATACAAATCATAGTGTACCACATTTTTGCTAGAGACAAAAATTCCAATAGCACTCAACTTTATTTGCAGGGTGTCAAAGTATTTCTTATGGACCCAGATGTGTAGCTACAAGTGGTAACAATTAAAAGAAAACAACTTGGCTTGCCATTTCAAGAAACCCTTTAATTAAACAGGATCCAGTAATCTCAAATGAGAGAAGTGGGAAATATTTGTTTCAAGGTAGAATCACTAATGAAATTAACAACTCATCTTCTTAAATTGGGAAGTGATTAATTTGGTGTGATGCTGGTTCTTCAGCAAAGTTCAATCTTTTGGCTAGCAGTGGAAAATTCTTTTCAAATGTTATCTTGTGACATGGGGAGCTCCTCACTAATCACTTTGTCTTAAACATTCAATAGGTTTTGTTTTGCATTCGGAATCCAAACTGTAAAATCAACTGTAATACTGTCTCTGTCTGAAGATGTAAGCGTGGTAATATTATAACCTGCTATGCCACATTAAGTGTATTAACCATGTTATAACTAAGCAAAATATGCATCTGAAACAATGAACTTATATTTTATAGTTGGTCTATGCCATTACTTGGTTAAATTAATAAAGTCTAGTTTCCTATTTTATTTTCTCAACTCAGAAGAACTGAAAACTTCTAATTGGGTAATACAAGTTTTTTAACTTATTGTCCTTATCATACCTGAACATGTAAAATATGATCATTAAACTAACTTCAGGCAAAAAATATTTCAGGGGCACCTGGGTGGCTAAGTGAGTTAAACCTCTGCCTTCAGCTCAGGTCATGATCTTAGTTAGGGTCCTGGGATCAAGCCCCGCATTGCATTGGGCTCTCTGCTCATGGGGGAGCCTGCTTCCCCCCCTCTCTGCCTGCTGCTCTGCCTACTTGTGATCTCCGTGTCAAATAAATAAATAAAATCTTTAAAAAATATATTTCAGTAAGAGTGGCCAACCTCAATGTTTTCGAAAGAACGCTCTGGTAATTTCCTTCCACACTCTCTTTCACAATTTCTACACTGTATACCATGGGATGTTTTTTATACTTCAAATATACTAAATGACATTTGAGTCATGCCAAAATTACTTTCATCTGATTTTCATGCAGAATCAATAAGTGTGGGACAGAAAACCTTCACGGTAAAAGTAGGAGCATTCACTACTCTCTTCCTTTGATTTTCTTAAACTGGGGACTCTTGTGTCTTCCTAAGTGCAGTTAGAGAAGTTTTATCTATAAATAAGCTCACAATTTAAAAAGGGCATCTTTAGCGAATGAGAGCAGGGCTTGTGCTTGCCCTGTTTACCACCATACCCCCTGAGTCTAGCACATTGCTGGCACATATAAGGGATCGATAAATATTTATTGAATGAGTCCATGAATGCGTGAGTGGTACCAGCCTGTGTGGGATCACTTTGGCTTGGGTCCATAAGTCATCACTTTTCTACATCTATACCTAATAGAATAAATAACAATTTGAGATAATACAAAGCATTTGTGTAACATATCACCTGACCCCAACTCTATATGTAACTCTACAGTGTCAGATTTTAACAAAACATGTTTTTTCTTAAAAAATCTGTAGCAGAGACTATAGCTTTTAATAGAAATAAGTATGCCATTTCTTATTTAGTTAATTATATTTATTAACATATAATGTATTATTTGCCCCAGGGGTACATATTTACTTTATGAAAAATACTTTTTTTTGCACTGTCCCCCATTGTCCTTAATCCTAGTATTTTCCTACTGCCCATATACAAAAAAGCTGATCATATGAACCATTATGTACGAAACTATTAAAAGAGACAAAATCATGATTAACTTCAGTGGAGAGGAGAAGAGAGATCAATGGACTGAAACATAATACTTTAAAAATAAAATGAAATGGTATGTATTTTCTCCAGCTCAAAGCGATAATATCAAAAACAAAATTATTACAATAGAATTATTCTTATTCCTAATCCGTACCAAAATTGCTGATGAAATGTCAACTGATCAAATTAGAGTAAATAATTTTTGTTTGCTTGGGTTTTATAATCTACTTACTTTTTACATTCATCTGGCCAATTAGTGATCACCATTTCCTCATTAATCTGGGGAAACCCTAGGCTACAAATAGAAAAGAACAACTTCTGTGAGCTACCTCCACTGTATTAAACATCTTAACCAGCTACTAACCAGACACAGGATCACCATGCTTGTCACTCTGTAGTTTTGCATATTATTCTAAAAAAAAAGTCTAATAAAGGAAAAATTGCATAAATCCCCAAACATGGAATAGGATACATAATTTGAAAATCTTTGAAAAGAAAAACTTGACAATTTTAAAGCTCAGTGCTAAGTCAATCTACTTATCAATCAATGGTCTGTCATCTTGAAAAATTGCTTTGAACTCTGTGAGAACAAGAAAGGCATTGAATACTTGGCAGCTCTTCCTAATCCAAAAGAAAGAAAGAAAGAGAGAAAAGAAAACTTCCAAGTGTGAAAAAGCATTCTTTAGATCACAATACAAAAACAAATGTGTTTCTGAGCTGAAGAGCTAAGATAATTTCATTATTTTCTCTGAGTCATTGAATTGTTATAAGAGATATTTGAAGGAATACTGAAAAATTCAGTAAACAGGTTATTGCCACTGGCTAATGATGACAGATATTCATCAGGGAGTGATTTGGTAAGAAAATAAGAATGTAACAGTGCACTGACTAGAAAAGCAAAGTCGATTTCCTCTGTATGATCTTTGTTTTGTAAAATTGCCATGAAATTAGCATGCAGGAGCCCTGGAGTAATCACAGCAATTTCTCACAGACCTACAGGCTAAGTGTAGACTCGGCTTTCAATTATCATACTGATGGATGAGAGACTCACAGTGTGAATGATAGGGAGAAAAGCAGTCATATACATATACTCATAATTTTAAAGCCCCTACTGACATTAAAAAATAATGCTTCAAGTTTCCACTATACTGTAGGTATGTAGCAAAATTGCTTTGTGTCTTTTATTTTTAAAACCTGTGTTGTATTAGAATTTTTTCTTTTTTTAAATTTATGTTCTAACAACACCTGCATTTTTTAGAAAACTCTCAACTTACAGCAGACATTTATCATACTTTGTGATCTCTTCACACACTGGGGCACACTCTGTTTGGAAAACTGTTTGTATTATGAGTCTCAGAAGAAGCTCACTTTCCCTGGCAATGCTTGGAGTTAGGAGCAGGTATGTGACTCAGGTTCAGCCAATCAAACACGACTGCACAAGACCTGAATTGGAAGAGAGTAACACGAACAGGGATGTCTAGCCTAGCGAGGATGACAGAGACTGGTAGAGGGCATACATATAGCAATGGGTGAGGTGGGGAGAGGGCATACATATAGCAGCAGGCATGGTGGGGGTGTGCCATGTCCAAACTTGGCAGCAGGAGCTGTGGTATTTTCACGCAGCAGCAGCAGCAGCAGCAGCAGCAGCAGCAGCAGGAGTGTCTCCACTGTAGAAGCCTGGATATGGTTGGAAGCATAGCCTCTATGTATGCGTCTATGGTTCTTGCAAAATTCTGTGATCACATACATATCTAATATATGATGGCCATAGAACAAATGCTAGGAGAGGAGAAATGAAAGTATACACTTTAGATGTGGAGCATTGGGCAAAATGAGTGAAAGGAATGGGAGATGCAGATTTCCAGTTTTGAAATGAATAATCATGGGGATAAAAGATACAGCATGGGGAATATAGTTAATGATGTTGTTATAGCATAGTATGTGTACGGATGGTGTCTATACTTGTGGTGAGCATAGCATATGGTATAGAGGTATTGAATCACTATGTTGTACATTTAAAACCAATGTAACATTGTGTGTCAACTATATTTGAATAAAAAATTTAAGTATGTACTTGTAATGTTCTCATTCTATATGTGAAATGACATAATATTATATACTAAAGATATACAACATAAAACTTCAATCACTAAAATAATACAAAAGAGATTATAGGAATTAAGCCAAAAAATGGATAAAGTGAAATAAAAACTCAATCCAAAAACCCAGTCATGTCAATAATCATACTGGAGGTAAATAGTCTAAGGGCACCCATTAAAAGACAAAAATGATCAGTTTGGGAATAGAACACAGAACTATTTTCTGCCTATAAGAAGCCAATGTTAAATGTAAATGATATGTGAAAGGTTATATTTATTTTTTGTATATTAAATATAAAAGGATGGACAAAGATAGAGCACGCTAACACAGTCAAAAGAAAGCTGGAGGGGTGCGTGGGTGGCTCAGTGGGTTAAAGCCTCTGCCTTAGGCTCAGGCTGTGATTCCAGGGTCCTGGGATAGAACCCCCACATCAAGCTCTCTGCTCAGCGGGGAGCCTGCTTCCTCCTCTCTCTCTGCCTGCCTCTCTGCCTATTTGTGATCTGTATCTGTCAAATAAATAAATAAATAAATAAAATCTTAAAAAAAAAAAAAAAAAGAAAGCTATAGTGGCTATATTAATACAGACAAAATTTTAGAGCAAAGAATATAACAGTTCATTTCATAATGATAAGAGTCTATGAAGATTACATAATCCTAAAATTTTCGGCATCTAAAAGCAGAGTTTGAAAATGCATGATAGACATGCAAGAGAAACAGACAAAACCACAACTACAGTCAAAGATTTAATATCCCTCTGTCGATAACAGATAGCTTTCATATACAGAAAATAGTATATCATAAGCATATTAAAGATGTGAATAACACTATCAACAACATTAACCTAATTGATACTTGAAGAACATTTTCAACAAATAGCAGAATATACATTCCTTTCAAGTATATAATAATCCAATCAACCAAGTTAAATCAAATCTGGGGCTTCAAAACTAGTGTTAATCCATTCACAATGACTCACGACATCCAAAATATATTCCCTGACCACACGGAATTACATTGGAATCGATACTAGAGAGTCCCTAAATATTTTTGAATAAATAGCACACTTCTAAATAAACCAGTGTTCAAAAATGGAATAACGAGGGAGATTAGAAAGTATTTTGAACTGAATGAAAATGTTAACACAACCAATTAAATTCTTTTGAGATCCCACTGAAACAACTCAGGAGAAATTCAGACCACTAAACACTCATAACTGAAACAAAAATAGATCTCCAGTCAATGATCTCAGCTTCGAACTTCAGAAACGAAAAGAAAAAGCAAAGCAAACTAAGTAGGAGAAAGGAAATAATAAGGGTCAGAGTGGAAATCAATGAAGTAGAAGGAAGGATATAATAAAAATCAGAGTGAAAATCTGTTAAATGAAAAACAGTAATAATCAATGAAACTAAAGCTGGTTCTTTAAGAAGATTCACAGAAGTGATAATTTTCTTACTGGCTGATCAATGAAAAAAAAAAAAGAAGACACACATTACCAGTGTAAAGAATGAGAGAGGTGACATCATTGTACATTCCACAAATCCTAATAGAATAATAAGGGAATATTATAAATATCTCATGCCAAAAATTTTGTGAAATGGACATATTCCTTAAAAGAGATGAACTACACAAAAAGAAAAAGATAATCTGAATAGGCTTAGGTCACTAAGAAACCACTCGCGTGTAATTTAAAACTTTTCCATGAGGAAAATTCCCAGTCCAATTGGCTTCACTGGTGAAGGTTACAAAACATTTAAAGGGAAGATAATACGATTTCACACTAACTCTTTTAGAAAATTGAAGAAGAGGGAATACATTAGCATTATCCTAATTCTAAAACCACAGTCATTACAAGAAAACTACAAAACCTTCATGTACACAGATGCAAAATTTCTACATAAAGCTTAGTTAATTAAATCCAACAATATATTGAAAGAATAATACATCAGGACAAGTGGGTAGTCCTAGCAATGCAAAGTTCCACTCAAAAATCAATCAATATAATTCACTATATTAAAAACTTAGTTTAAAAAGCCATATGGTCATCTCAACAGATGCAGAAAAAAAATTGAAAAATACAAAATCCATTTCTGAATAAAGAAAAAAATTCTGAGCAAGGTAGGAATAAAAAAACAATTAGGGACCTGTGGAAAATATTTGCAAATTTTATATCTGATAGAAGGCTTATATCCAAAATAAATAAAATACTCTTGAAATTCAATTATAAAGCAAAAGACTCAATTAAAAGATGGGTGTAATAACCAGAAAAACACTACACCAAAGACAACATATGGATAGTAAATATGAACTTGAAATTATGCTAGACATTCATTAGTCAACCAAGACATATAAATTAAAACACATGATAAGTTAATTTTATGTACCTATTAGAGTGACTATTCTACACACCTAATAGAATGACTATGCTAAAAATAAATGTACTGACCAT